>NC_072738.1:49610305-49660939 GCF_026930045.1 Uloborus diversus | reverse complement strand
GAACCACTTTTCAACCGGAAATAGTCTAGTGGCATTCCTGGTATATCCAGAGAATTTAAAAATTCAGTTGGAATGTTTACGGCTTTGTTTTCATCGACAACTGTATAGCCTTGCTCAGCATCAATGGTCAGCACAATCTGATTATGATTTTTTTTCTCAGCTGTCAGTAATGGCGCATTATTCACAATAATTGCAGCTAAGACAGCGTCATGCACTGTTTTTTCTCGTTGTAAATCAGTGTTAAATAAGTCGGTGATTAATCGATCAGATGATATCACACCATAATGACTAAACAACGAATTTGAAATTGAAATGTATAAATCTTCAATCAACACTAAAGCTTCATTTATACATGTTTGGTGTTTAATCTAGATTTGGATATCGGTGTGTTTGTTTACTCTATGGAGTACATCTTCAAGCATAAAATTTATATAGTTTCCCCACAAAAATGATGATTGTGTTGGATATTATGTCGTCAAAATTATCTTAAACAAATGACGAATACTGTTTCTCGTTATGCAAAACCTGCATAAGAAAATGCAACTCTCAATGATTTTGTGCTACCAATAAATACAATTCGCGAAATGCATCGTAATATGTATTAAACACTCGACAATTAACGGTCCGCAAATATTCCCGTCTGTCCGGGAATGTTTAACGCAAACAAACGCAAAAACAACATTCACTTTGTTTTGGATGCACAGTTTTGTTTTGGATGGAGTATTTGTCCCAATGTCTGGGCTTTAATTTTTAATTATGCCCGAGATAGATGAATGTTGTGTTCTTCGTTTGCGTGGCTTCCATGATTTTTTTTTTTTTTTTTGATTATATTCAGCGCTGTAAAAACAATTAAGAAACGTCCTGAAAAATAATGGGCAGTAATAGCTTGTCACATTTTTCGACTCACCAAGAAAGTACCAAAAGCATTGTTGCTACCATAGCCATTGCTAAGATTGACTTGGAAGCATGCACAAAGTATTCCACTTGCTTGTTACTCTTGGAAAGTTACGGAATCCAGAGATTCACTTCCTTCCATTGGGAGTTATGTCAATCTGGACGGATCACGACGACGATAGTGAAGTCAGTTCTTCACTAATATTCCTGGAATCTTTTTCAAGAATTCTGTGCAATCCTAGGCTAAAAGACAGTCGTGTCGCTGAACCGCCAGAAAAAAATTGGGTAAGTTGAATACAAAGCTTGACACCTCTCTCCTTTCCAAAGAAAGCTCCAACAATAATGCTGCAAGCATGGCGAAAGGTAAGACAGACTTGCAAGCAAGTACCTGAAGTCTAACTCGCCTGCGTAGCTACGGAATCCAAAGGCTCATTATCTCTTTCTCTGGGAGCTTTTAGGCAGTGCAGATGGAAACGCAATTGACCGGAAGCCTGTACACTTAATAAATACGCTCAGTTAATCTTTAAACTGGGAGCTAAAATATTTTTTGCAACAGTGCGAAGACTGCATTCATGACGTTTGTAGCAATTCAGGAAACGTTTTGACGCAGATACTAGATTTACAAATAAAATTGTTGATGACCTGTGAAATCGCAACAAATCCACGGAAATACTCAGTGACATTTCTGGGTTTTTTTACAGTGCATGTAAAATAGCGTAGAACATGGTAAATAATTTTATTTTTTACATTGAAAAGTATGGCCTCAATACTCCTCCTTTCTACGGCGATATTTTTGATAACCATCAATATCCGTAACATAGTATCATTTGTAAATTTTAATTAACTTAAAAATTAAACTTTTGAGGATGAATTAACTTAAGAATTTACAGAACGAAACAATCAACCCACACTATTAATGTATAATAAACATTTTATTTGCAATAACAAATAATAAAAACAATCCTATCTTTTAAGTTGGACCAAATTACAGATAAGTATGAAATTTGATGAAAATCGGTTTAGTAGTTTCGGAGATTACCCCGAACAAACATCGTGACACGAGATTTATATATATATAGATATATATATAATTATAATGAAAGTCAAAATTATTGAAAAGACCACACCAAAAGCCCATAGATGCGCAACGCAGCAAAACTAAAAAGCCAAGTAAATATAAAATATTCAAGCCAAATTCCAAATATTAAACAAATTATATAAAAATAATGATGATAAAGAGAAAAATTGCAAATAGGTATTTAATAGAAACGTTGATAACTGGAATGACTTCTGTCAAGTTGAACATCGGAATGGTTTTTTTTATAAATGGATCTCACGGTAAGATAATTTTGTTATTGGAAGGTACTATCCCGTGGATGCAAATTATCGGAACTTGTTTTCCTAATTAGTCGAGGCGAAACCCCCTGTTTTTAGTTTTAGGTTTGAGCTCTTGTTTATTGTTTATAGCTTAGCATGTGGTGTATTTGCACAATGTTACTCAATTTTGCATGTACTGGAGCTTAAACATTCTCTTTGAGTTCATAGATAAAAAATATTTTGCTCTTTTGACCATATTTAATAATCTTCCACGGCTGATGAGCTCTGGATTTGCATATTATATATATTTATATATATATATATATATATATATATATATATATATATATATATATATATTAGGGCGGTCCTTATTTATATGGGAAAATATTTTTTTCGGAATTCAACAAGTGACGCCTCCTAGTTTTGTGACACTATAGTAAAAAGTAATTGGTGCAAAATTTGAACTTGATCGGTTAATAATAACACGTGCCCCTAGGGTGTTGAACTTTAACACTTTTATTAATTTTCCCACAAATCGAGTTTTTACTCTAGACCCCGTACATCGTTTCTCCTGGGTTTGTAAAATATTTTTACAGCGAGGTAGCACTAAAATTAATCTTTTTAATTACTTCACATCATCTAAAGATTTTACATTGAATAAGAATGAAATAGTGCTTTAGAAACTTTACCTTAATCATACGTTTTTCTCAATGTATTTCAATCGTGTGCATTTTCTTCCGAGTCTTGGACTGTCTGTAAACTAAATTGCTTTTGTGACTCAAATTTGGTAAATTGATTGTGAAATTCTCCGATTAATTGTGCTCCTCTTTCAGTTGTATCATTCACAACTTTCAGTATTTTAACGATACCTCATCCAGTTAAATAGCTTCCTTCATTTTGCCACGAATCAGGATCATATAGGAAAACAGCTTTTGATGTTTGTAACTTATCAAACAGTCTTGTTGACTTGTAATTGATTCTATAAAGAGGAAGATCTTTACTAAGGATGTATTCCAAATCATCTACAGTTATCTGGAAATTTTTATACAGTCATCAGACACGTCTTCCTTATTAGCAAGCATTTTTTGGAGTAGTCTTTTGCCATCTTCAAAGTTAATTAATTCCTTCATCTAATACTGACAAAGCTACAAATTCATCCCCTAAATACCATAAGTGATTTATGAATTTTCCAATCACTGCTTCTGCTGCATGTTTGTCATCATTTTGTACGCTGCTAGTTTTTTTAAACACATTATATTATTTAAAGGAATCCAAATTGGGTTGATGCGAAAAATCATATCTTCATACAGCATTTAACTGTAAAACAGCATTTATGGGCTTTCTCTTCATGTAAAGTCAATTTAAATTGTTTCCAGTTTATCATTTTTTTTCCCCAGTTATATATGGATTTAGCTTTGTATCCCAGTGAATAACTAAAAAATCTAAATTTAAATTCGTGAAATTTGATTTTACCATATCGAAGATTTTCTCTTGATCTCTTAAGGGATGTCCAATTGATCACAAGGTCATTTGGATTTAAATTTGCTGCATCTACATAGGCTGTTAATAAATGAAAAGCAAGCATCTTTGTCCCTAATACGGCATTTGTCTAACAGTGATGAAAGGCGAGCCGATATCAATAGTTGTTCAGCTTTTTTTCGTTGTGGTAGAACAGATATACAAAAAAGTTTCAACAAGTTAGGATCGATACCCATTGCCAGTATTATATTTATAGCACTGAAATCTAGGGATCCTATTTGCCACACCTATAACTTACACAGCGATTTTTTTAAAGCAACACCCTTAAAGCCTGGAAGAGGCAATTTGTTATCGTCAAAGATCATTCATTAATGGCCTAGGCATTGTGTCTATATTGGTTGAAAGAAAAGTTCCCCTGCCATTTGGTTTGAACCGAGCACAAAATAGCGGTATGGCTGACCCACGGCCATTGGTGTACATCAAACCTCTGTAACATGTAAAATTTTACATAATGAAAGTGAGAGAATGGTCAGTCTGAAAGTAGCAACATCTATTAAGGTTCAAAATTACTTTAAATATGAAACTAAAGAAAACTTTCACATAAAAATGAGAAAATCCGCAATTTTTTCTTCGAAACTCAAAAAAGGGGGCCCTAGGGGCACGGGTTAATATTCATGAATTGACTTAAAAATTTGCAAGGATCATTTATTTGTGTAATGGAACAAATTGAGGGGGCGTCGCGTAAAATATCTTTAACTTCAAAAATAAGGACCACCCTAATATATATATATATATATATATATATATATATATATATATATATATATATATATATATATATATATATATATATATATATATATATATATATATATATATATATATATATATATAT
Organism: Uloborus diversus; assembly: GCF_026930045.1. Lineage (NCBI taxonomy): Eukaryota > Metazoa > Arthropoda > Arachnida > Araneae > Uloboridae > Uloborus > Uloborus diversus. The sequence goes on along the minus strand of NC_072738.1, from coordinate 49,656,351 downwards.
ATATATATATATATATATATATATATATATATATATATATATATATATATATATATATATATATATATATATATAATATATGTGTGTGAGTGTTTTGTTTCGTTAAGTAAATGGCTAAGCTTGGAACGTTTTCTATGTTTCCCTTTTTTTTTTTAAGTAGAAAAGTTAACTTACTTCGTTTCAAAATCAGTTATGCTTTGATCAAAATAATTTCTTTTTTTTTCTTTCTTGAAATGGAAAGGAATCCTTTTTATTAGTTTCTAGAGCATGCAAATCCATTTCATTGATCAACATTTCACTTAAATTAACTTTCTATTCGCAGTCATTTTAACATCTAACAGCTTACACCTTTTCGAATCACTTCAAGCGAACAAACATTTCTTTTAAAAGCATTTATTTATTTCATTTTCTTAATTGGAGCAGACGGTAATCCTCTTAGCACTTAGTGAAAAGAACCCCAGACTTATGCCAGTGACGTCACTGATTTCAACTCAAGCGTTTTGACAAGCAAATATAGTAGTTCGCCATCTTGTTTTCAATAGCAGCTTATTTATTTACACAGAAGCTAAACAAATTCAGAAACATAGAGGACTGCGTACAAAGAACCTTCATTAAAAAACCTACGTACAAAGTTGTAAATATTTCCGGACACACACAAGAAATGTTTACGAAACAAAAGAAATTAAATTACACACTCAGGGCACCGGTGAGAATCGAACCCACGACCTCCCGTTTTGAAGACGAATCTTCTTAAACAGAACCACGGAGGCCTATCAAGGACAACTTCTTTTACTTCGTACACTGTAAAAACGATTCAGAAACGTTCCTGGAAAATATTAGGCAGCTGGTATTCCCAGTTTATACCAGTAACATATCTCGCAAAAACCAGGAACGTTTCCCGCTAAAATTCAGTAACATTCTTGCAAGTCATGAATTCTTCCCGCTAAAAGCCAGTCGTGTCTCTGGAACTTGACTAATCTTTTGTAGGGATAATATAACATCTTGACACCTTCCTAATTTATCAGGACATTTTTAAAGCAGTATTGCAAGCATGGCCAAAGCTAAGCAAGTATCAAGCATCTCACTTGATTACAATTCTTGCAAAACCTACGTAGTCCATACTTATTCTCTCCCTTTGGGGGTTTAAGCCGCATGGACGAACCGTAGTTAAACTGAAGCCAATACACCTTATAAATACTCTCAGTTAATCTTCAAACTGGGAGCTAAAAATATTTTTTACAACAGCGAGGTATCTGCACATAGCAATTCAGGAAACTTTTAGACAATGATACATGATATTTCCAGGAAGTGGATAACAACCACTGAAATCCCGAAACGTTACATGGGAATACTCAGTAACGTTTCGGATTTTTTTTACAGTGTATATATAGGGCAATGCCGATTTAATAGATTTATCATTTGTTGCCCAAAATACCCAACAAAGAGTCCAAAAATGTTAGATTCTGCACTATATTACCAAAATTATTGGGACACTTTCAAATATCCATTTTTTCAGATTTCTCGAGAAATAAGAGACCAATTGCTCTGTGATTTGTTTACGTAAAAGGTGTGACGAATTGAGTGCGATATCTTTCATAACAACACTTTATTTTCACTTTACACCACATATTAACAATGACAACAGACATCGCGTCAAGCGTGAGCTAGCTACAAACTTGTTGCATCTCAATTGATTAAAAAAGGGGCTACAGTGGCACTGCAGTCCGCCTCACTACACCCTTCCCAGTTGTAAACGGTCCGGAAAATGAACGCGTCTCCCACAATTAGTTTGTCGTTCTGTAGATGCAGGAAGCAGTGGTGGAACCAACTCGTCGTTTGCATGTTCAAATTACGTCCAGGTCACCAATGTGGCAAATTGAGAACTGCATGTTTCATAACAACACTTTATTTACACTTTACACCACATATTAACAATAACAACAGACATCGCATCAAGCGCGTGCGAGCTACAAGCTTGTTGCGTCTCAATTAATTGAAAGTGGCGCTGCGGTGGCGTTGCATTCCGCCTCAAAAGTATACTCCAGCAGTCATTTTCCAAAAAGCAAAATAAATGAATAAATAAATGAATAAATAAATCTACAATTCATTTAGGGGACCAGCAAGAAATTGAAAAAAAAATAACTTTATGTTTTTGTAAAAGTATTTCTGATACCCACGGAGATATAGGCTTTTCTTTCAAAAGTACTAATTTTATTTGAAGGTTTTCGGCTCATAACACGCAGAATTTTCGGTCAAACGTTATTAAAGTTTCAGAATATTTGGCAGCGTACAAGAAAAACATAGTGATAAAATGTGAAATTAAAATATTGAAAGAGTGATGAAATATGGACTTTTAAAGCAATCCAATTTTCACTGCGCATGTGCGAAAGATAGCAATTTATAAGCTTCATATTCCAAAGAGCAAGTAGATCCTGCAACTTATAATAAAATTCCAGCTCGATATTTTTAGAATTTTTAAGGGTTTCTCAGAAAAAATTAAATATTCTTGGATAGGCGACGAATCGTAAAGTGTCAAACGCAAATAGCTACCTTACCCTACATATTTAGGCATTTACTGATTTATGTTGAAAGCTCTTGAGCATAGCAAAGTTTCAGACTTGCTTGACAGTGAAAATCTCGTAGTTAAACAACAATAACATCTTTATTAATTTTAAATAAAAACAAGTAGGGGAGACCGGGGCAAGATGACGAGCCGGGCAAGATGACGAATGTCTTAATTTTTCCGTTTTAAACTAGGTAACTGCATCAACTGCATGCTATTGGCTCTCCTAACCGCTGTTCGTTCAACAATAGTATAGAGACGCTGAAATCGCCATATTTGTGTTAGTTCTGAAGCTCTGATTTTTTACCGTTGCCACGGTATAACTTTTATGCATGTGCGAATAAGCTCTGCTGCATATACATATAGGATATATCGTGTCTCTTGAGTATTTATGAGCAACTTAGTTTAAATACTAACTATTACCATGAATAAATGTTAATTTATTGCCTTTTTTATGGCAATGGAGAAGAATCCGTTCAAGCAGGCAATCTGGGGCAAGATGACGGGCAGCAACACGGGGTAAGATGACGAGCTTGCCTATTGCCCGCGTTTCGGAATTTATTAAACTAACTGTTGTCCACTTTATTAAATTTCAGTAAACGCTGTGTGTTTGTCAGAAGCGACCTTGCGCTTCTCCTCTGGGTCTAAAGGACGCATTGAATAAGGGAGATATCGTTCGAGAGCGGATGACCAGGGACTATTTATAAACTAGTTGACCAAATGACTAGTTGAATGAATTAAACCAAGCAAAGAATCTCCTGCTCTGCTGATTATTGACAATCAGAAATCTCACATAGCTTTGCAGGCTATCTTATATTGCAGTGAAAAAACATTATCATGGCTGGGCTGCTACCCCACACATCTCATCGTCTCTAGCTCCTGATGCGTCATTTTTCTGCCCATTAAAAATCTACTATAGCCAAGCATGTGACAACTTTATGGGCATTCATCAAGGACAAACTATCACAGAAAAAAAATATTGGTGAGCTTTTGAGCACCGCTTACTTCAAAGCAGCTACAGTTGGAAGTGCCGATAACGGGTTTAAAAACTGTAAAAAAATTCCGAAACGTTACTGGGTATTTCTTTGTTACGTTTCGGGATTTTAATGGTTTTTGCCCACTTCCTGGAAAAATCCAGTATCATTGTCAAAAAGTTTCCTGAATTGCAACAAATCGCACGAATGCAGACTTTTTACTGTTGTGAAAAATATTTTTAGTTCCCAGTTTAAAGATTGATTGAGAGCATTTATAAAATGTCATGCTTCTTTCCAATTACAGTTCGCCCATGCTAGTTAAGCTCCCAAAGGGAGCGAATAAGTATGGGCAACGTTGCTTTGCAAGAATTGCAAGCGAGTGAGATTCTTGATACTTGCTTGCAATTTCGTCTGAGCTTTGGTCAAGCTGGCAACACTGCTTTTGGAGCTGTTATGTTATTCCTGCTTAAGATTACTCTAAAGTTCTAGAGACACCACTGGTTAACCACGGGAAGCTTTATGGATTTTTCAGGACAATTTCAGGAAGGTTACTGAATTTTGCGAGATATGTTACTAGCGAAAATTGGGCACATCAGCTGCCTATTATTTTCCAGTAACGTTTCTGAATCGTTTTTACAGTGAAGAATGAGATATTGAGTCTCATAATTTTCTTCTTTTTAGCGGACTATGATGTTGTTGCCTCTGAAACTGAGAATAATAGTGCTAATCTTCAGACCTTGGGAGTATAAAACCAACATTTAAATCCTCCAGACGAAGCAGAAGTTATGGCAAATGCTGATTCCGATACACCAAAGAAGCATGTTAGTATTTTTGATTTCAATGCATTGCCTAAAGCAACACAATGCGAGAAAACAAAAACTGAAGCTCAAATATTCTTACAAGCACACCCATCAAAGATATGTCAGAACAAGGAGAAAAGCGGAAGGAAAAAAAGAATTATTTAAAAAACCAGGGAAAATAAGCTCGTCAAGCTAAAAAGGGATCAAAAAGAAAAAAAAAAAAAAACTGAGATCAAGTTCCTGTAGGCCCAAGTCTATTACTGTGGGCCCGTATTCATGCCAAGCAATGCAGTTGCATCAAATTAAAAGAATAGTGTTTTAAGATGTCTTGCTTGGAAAGTGGAATTTTGTGACCCTCCAACAGAAGAATGGATCCAGAGCTGTAAAAGCCAAGAGTGGTGGCATGAGGAATGTTTCAATCATGAAAATGGTATTTTTATTTGTGTCTATTGTTAGCTGCACAACTTAACACTTGAACATTACGCTACAATGCATTACGCTTAATTTGATACTTAGTAAGATGTAAAAACACAGTTATCATTTGTAAAACTAGGTAACATATTCAAAACATAAAATATGTTCAACCTTTTTCAACGCTGTCATCTTGCCCCAGTACTGGGGCAAGATGACGATTTGTTAAGGTTATGAAAAAATAAAAATATCTTTCGTTATTTTTATTTGAAAAATTAAATGGTAATATATTGTAACGGATCCGGTGCGACTTCCAACTTTCTTGAAAGAACGACACAGTTCTTGATTAAAAACACAGGAACTTTATTTACACTATGTACAGGAAAGATCGTCAACAACTGCTATATTAATCATCAGCAATTAAGCAAATATCATACAATACCGTAAACTCAACGGTTACACACGTATTTACATACGCGTATTAAAATACATTACCAACATTTTATTTATATTATCTGTCTATACTTTTAGATTAAATGTTAAACTTTTTAAATATACAGATGGCTTTGCAAAATATCATTTAAATTAAAAAAGCGTTTGTAGAGATCGCAGGAAAAAATACACGAAAAAAATACATTTTGAGCTAAAGTAATCTTTATTTTTCTTTCTATAATATTTGAATGCATGCATATGAAACGAAAAAAAAAAAGACTTCAAACTGGTAAACACTTATTTTTCAACCAAAAAAAAAAAAGGTTTTTAAAAACTCCTCTATTGCTTCAAATCTTCCTTTTTGCATCAGCAATTCACTTGATCCTTCAAGGAAAAAACATCTAAATACTTTTTTTGAATCAATAGAAGTTTCGATGCTCATTATTGATGTCAAAAAAAAAAAAAAAAAAAGGCAGAGAGAGAGAGAGAGAAAGAGAGAAAAAAAAATCCACGCTTCTGCTAACAATGTTGCTCGGGTGTTTTTGCATTTGAAACACTTTTTCTTTTCCTCCAAAATGTAAACAGAAAAATTCGTATTTGTAAGAAAAAGCTTTATAGCTGGTACACAGTGGTCTTTCTTGCTACCTAAAAGATACGTGTGTTTGATGGGAAATCCGATTTTACAAACATAAGTTTTATATTTACTTGGAGTAACTTAGCTACGAGAGTTTCCGGGTTACTTTAATTACATTAAATGCACATTTCGTCGGCACCATGCTAAACCAACGAATGTGAAAAATCACAAATAGCGTTTTTCCAATTTGAGGGTGCGCCGTAGTACTGAAAAAGGGCTATCTACTGATTATAACTACATTGTAAAAAATTCCAAAACTTTACTGATTATTTCCGTGGAGCGTTATGGGATTTCACAAGTTTTCACCTATTTCCCCGTAAAATCAAGTATCTTCGCAAAAAGCGTCCTGAATTTTTTCACGTTTATATATATTTAAATATTTGTAACTACCAGTTTCAAGATCAACTTAGTGTATTTATTTGCTGCAAACTGCCAGGTTTGTCTGGCAGTGTGCTTTTCTCCATCTCATGACTTAGTTCATGTAATTTTGTATATACTTCATACTTATTCTCAACTTCATATTATTTATCCTAGTATTTCCTATTTATTGGATTTTCATTATTCTTCTATTAACTGTCTCATCTCATGTTGTAAATATGTATATAGTGTGGCCCTGAAACGATTCCTTTTTTCTTATTTTTCCTCCTCCCCCCCCTCCCCTCATGACCTAACTAATGTCAACTCCATCACATCTTATCCTTCATACAGAGTAAAAGAGCTTCGCTCTGACTCAATATATTTATGATCTGTATCTGTATCTGTACAAATTTGCAAGCTGTCCAAGTAGGTTATGCCCCCCCCCCCCCCGCACCTCCCATGAGAGCGAATGAGTCTCTGGATATCTGCGAATTCGCAAGTCAAGAATTGCAGGCAAGGGAGATGGTTGCATTGATTCTTCTGGAACCTTATTAGTAACTCAGGAAGGCTCTAATCCAGCGGTTCCCAACCGATGGTTCGCGTTACTTTTTCAGGTAGTTCGCGGAAAAAAATATTGTAATGGCGGAGTTTTAACACGCATTAGTAACTCAGGAAGGCTCTAATCCAGCGGTTCCCAACCGATGGTTCGCGTTACTTTTTCAGGTAGTTCGCGGAAAAAAATATTGTAATGGCGGAGTTTTAACACGCATTAGTAACTCAGGAAGGTTCTAATTATAGTGCCTAGAAAGAATAGTGTGCCGATCGGCGCTTTTTCCCCTTCGATTCTTGAAGACAAAATGTATGAAAACCGCTAGAGGGCAGTGCGGTCGAGGTGTACGTTCAATTTCGCGGTGTTTACATTAGTAGACGCGGGATTTTGTTACAATTTAGTTCCGCGTTTCTCTTTTTTACCTTTATTTCGTGAATATTTCATGAAACAGCGTTTAAGGCTTATAATGGAGGCATCAAAGTTAAATATTAGAAGAAGTGAAGCTTTATCTTGTTTCGTACCAGGGTGCAAAAGTGGGTACAAAACATGCAAAGAAAAAGTTTCGCTTTTTAAAGCTCCAGCAGATGAAGAAAACCTAAAGAAGTGGAACTCGTTAATTCCCAGGTTAGATAAAGTTTTTGATAAATATTGCTCAATTTGTTTCCGAAAAACCTTTTATTGAAACGCATTATAAGCATATTATAAATGGTGAGGAAGTTTTGATTCCTCGAGGAAAACCTTTTATGAAAGATGAGGCAATTTCGACAATTCTCCCAAATCTGCCAGCATACTTTACTAAAAAAATACCAAAGCAAAGGTCCATCAGGAATTATGCAGTTAAGAAAAATGTTCCCTGTTTGAAAAAAATAAAACTTGATCTTTCCGCAGATGAAACTGAAATAACCACGTATAAATCTATTATAAATGAAATTGTTCATATTAATTTGCCACGTTGTTACGATTCCACGTCACTATAATTTCGTAATTTACTCGTCCATCTTATGATAATTCTGCTTCGGAAACTGTTCTTAAAATTTAAAAATAAAAAAAAGAACAAAATCGAGTTTTCGAAAAATCGCTTCGAGGTGCACACCCCCATGCTACAAACTAACTTTGCACTAAATTTTATGAAAATCGGCCGAACGGTATAGGCGCTGTGCGCGTCACAGGGATCCAGACAGAAATCCGGACAGAAATCCAGACAGAAATGCAGACAGAGAGACTTTCAGCTTAATTATTAGTAGAGAAATAAGAGACGCGCTGTTATTGAATAATTAGGGGTCATTCATTAATTACGTAACGATGATTTTGACAATTTTTGACCCCCCTCCCCCATGTAAGGGTACGTAAGATTTTTCACCCCCTCCCTATTCTTATATAAGATTCCATTTCGTTTTTCAAAATGATAAAATAACAAATCTTGGAATCGTTACATCACTGGAATCGTTATTAAATTCACATTATTAAATTAAACCTTTTGCGTAAAGAAAAAGTTACTGAAAAGAATCTAAACTGAATGTTTTTTCGACATTTTTTTTTTTTTGATGTAATATTAATTACAAATAAAACATGCCGTACGCAATGCGACTCCTTTATTATATTTTACACTATAAATTCTTTGTAAAACAAATAACAAAACATCTTATCCTAACACGTTTCTTACCTTCCAGACGCAAATGGAACATAATCTCTGCCAAATCACTTGACCGCGCAATTTCTAATGTGAAATACCGACTTGGAAAATATTATGTAAGAATGAGTTTGACCCTCCCCCCAAGTAAGGGTACGTAGAGACTTTTCCAACCCCCCTCCCCCTCGGGACCCTTACGTATTTAATGAATGGGCCCTTATAGTCTATTATTTTCATTGAAGATAAATTAGCATAAGGTAATTTTATATGCTTCAAAAAATAAACGAACACCCATGTAACAATTAGCACTTATTACAGAATTTGTCTTTTGCGCAGAAATAAGTTCAATCCGAAAAACGGGGCTTTTAAACTGCGAAATCAGCATGCAATCGCTGATTTAAAACGAGTCTTATTGAGGAGCATAACGTACTCCTCGAGTGCAACGCCACCTGGATTTTCCTCACATCTGACCTCACTTTTTCCCCGTCGCGGCACACTACTCTTTCTAGGCACTATAGTTCTAATCCAGCGGTTCCCAACCGATGGTTTGCGATAGGTTTTCAGGTAGTTCGCGGAAAAAAATATTGTAATGGCGGAGTTTTTAACACGCATGTTTCTGATGAAGTCGCATGTTCAAGCGGTTTCAAGCAAAGTTTGCTCTTTTTTTATTCGTTCGTCTCTAGCCCATTCGATACTCTTACATGAAAAATATTTGCATACTTGCTGACATATTTTACATTTAAAGATTTCAGTCTGTCATTGCAAAGCGCCGGTTTTGGCGCTTTCATTGAAAATGATAGCCCTGAAGTCATGTTAAAAAAGCTTCTACTAATGAATACAATGTCTTCAGGAGAAAAAATTTGAAAGCGTTCGTTTCCTCTGAATTTTTTGATCGGAAAGATTGATTAAACTTGATGAAAACATTACATGGAGCATATGCGATCGTCTCAAATATTTTGATGTTTAGTTTCTTTACCATTTGAGTTCCACTAAGATTTGTCGCTCTTCCCCTGTGTTGAGTCAAAAATGCATAGAAGTAAGATCACGCTGTTGTCTGTTGCTTTAATTTTCACACTACATAGACTACAATTTACTTCGAGCTTTATTGTCGAAAGAGAGAAAGAATGGCTAGAAACCCAAAAATATCATTGGAGGTATAAACATTTAATTACTTTATGAAATTTTCGTGGGTGAAATTTTGGCAATGTGATGTTTACGCAGTAAAAAAAAAAAAAAAAATCAACGGAATTTAACGATGCAACTTAATTTGCGGTATATGCAAATAAGGAATTTGAAATTTGTACAGAAAATTTCTCTTGTAGTAAGTGAGCTTAAAAACGTTTGTTTTGCTAAAAATTACCTTTTGTGTAAAAATTGGAGTAAATGCGTATATTGAAAAATAGACGCTTCTGTTAGTTTTCAATACACGCATTTTACTCCTCACTTATAGCATAGTTACGAGAAAATTCTTCAACTGCTCAAACAATTAGGCTCGTAGTTCTTTTCAAGAAGACTGAAACCAAGAGATCTTTCTCATTTTACTAGAAGAAAAAAGTTTATTAATTTAATCTGACACAAATCTCTGAAAGGTATATTAAAGATCATTCTTTAATTGACTTCCGATTAAGTGATAGAGATAGATATACGCTTGTGTGAGAAAAATTTCAGCCAAACTTAAAGACTCAACAAATATCCCATTTAAAAAAAAAATCGAAATTGATTGAGACTCAACACAGAATAATCACTGTGTTTATGTTTTGGTAAATATGTTTTGCATATTTTTAAAGATCATTTTAGTTCGTAGCAATCTTTGCAATTCTATATTTTGCAATAGAGTTTTCGTTCTTGTTATAAACTATGGAACAGTATCAAACAAAAAAAAAAGTCTCCCAAATGCTATTGTGTATGTGTGTGTGAGTGAGCGCACTTTTTTCTTTTTTTTTTGCACCTAGTACCCAAGGGGTCCGAAACTTCTTTCGGAGTGTGGAAGGGGTTTGCAAGGAAGAAAAGGTTGGGAACCGCTGTTCTAATCAATTTTATTAAACCTACAGAATTTCCCTTGAAGGCTCTAGACTGGCTTTAACCGGTGATATCTCCATATTCTTCAGAAAGATTCAAAGAAAATTTCAGCAAGGTTACAGATTTTCAGCGGAAAACAATGCTGGTTTTTCCAAGATATTCTGAATCGTTTCTGCAGCGTACTTAAAACGATAGTTTCACTCTTAAAGTTATCTATCAAAATTAAAACATTCAAAATAACTAAACGCGTCAGGTGGAAAAAAAAAGATATTGTTTTGTCTCTCCTGAAAAGTGCCAATTTTTCACATTCGTTAGTTTAGCATGATGCCGATGATTTATCCACACGTTATGCAACCCATTTTCTTTATTTCTGGGTCTGCACCCTCCTATTCTTTATCAATTCTTGATATAGTAACAAATAAAGTTGGCGGTATTTCTTCCGAAATATACAGATGTATCAGTACAGCGTTTACAGAATTTAAGGGCAGAAAGAGCACATCTAGACGATGGGAAATCAGAGGAGAAAACATGTTTATTATTTTCAATACAGCAAAAATGCTGGTAAGTTTCTGTCTGGTGTGCACGTAAGATGTCGTTACGTAACACCGGAGCATTAGACGTCGGTGCATGCGCACACGCGGTTTTTGTTGCCGCGCTCGCTTTGACGTTATATCTTCAATGCGCCGGAGATATGAGGCATGCATCACAGCCCAGGGTCGTAATTTCGAACATCTTCTTTGATGACGTTGGCTCCTTCATGTTCATTTTCCCTTAGTTTTTTGCCGTACTAAGGATAGTAAACATATGTTCTTCTCTAATTGGTGTCTTGTCTTTTTGGTGATTTGTGTCGTCACTTACCGCGCCAGGAAAGCGTTTCCGACCATGCATTGCTATGTAGTTTCCATTTGTCTAGGTGTACCCTATATGCCGTGAAAGTCTGTAAACGCTGTACTGATACACCCTGTAGATGTACATTAATGCTATATTTTAAGCTTACCTAATAGCATTTTTAATCTTTATTACATCTATGAATGTAATTTAAAAACGATGAATACAACGGGTGACTTCTTTACTGAAGGTCTGCGTCGCGACGCGACGCTTCCAAACTTTTTTAAAACATTTTTGCAACGTGAAATTTTTTTAGACGTGATGCTCATCTGAATGATACTCTTATTATACACCGGAAAATAAGTGAGAAATCTCGAGAAAATCCAGAACAAAAGATCATTTTAAGAGGTTCTGTTTTTTTTTTTTTTTTTTTTTTTTTTTTTTTTTTTTTTTTTTTTTTGCTGCGTAATGGTTACAGTCTGTCCTGATTGACTAGAGCGAATAAATCTCTGGATAGTTGCATATTTGCAAGGCAAGGGAGGTGCTTGGTTCTTACTTGCATATCTGCCTTAACTTTGGCCATGATTGCATTTATGCTCCTGGAGCTTTCTTATTAAATCAAGAAGATTCTAATCAATTACGTTAAACGTATACCTAATTTCTCTTGAAGGTTCCAGAGTTGCTTCAACCGGGGAGATTTTCAAACTCTTCTGAAAGATTTACAGATAATTTACGGAAGGTTTCCGGTTTGAAGCGTGAAACGTTCCTGGTCTTTGCAAGATATGTTACTGGCAGACATTGGGCACATTAGCTGCCCATTATTTTCCAGGAACATTTCTGAATCGTTTTCACATTGCTGCATAGATGAACTTAAACAGCAAAACTTCATCTAGGAACAAAATTTCCAGAGATCTAGATTCCTCCATTTAAGATTGATAAGAAAATAAAATACCGAACGTTATATGCTGTAAATAATCTTTATGATAAGTGTACTGGTGGATATCAGCCAAATATTATTTTTCTTCATCATCTCAATGCCCATTTACGGCGTATTATCTATTACAGAAAATCCTCAGTCATAATATGACGGCTACAAATTTCTTGACCACTTCCATTTTATTACATTTGTAGAAACAAGAGGCTTAACGAGTAGGGTTCTATCGCAATTCGTGAATGCGAAAAGCATAATTTGAATTCATGACGTCTAAATTCAAATGATGTTTTAAATTTCTTGCGGGGTGATTTTCTCAGAGGATATACTTCATCACTTTCACTCGTTCTTCTATATCCCAATATGTTTGTGTAATCGCTCAGATCATGTAAGTCCCCCCAATACATGCAGCAATTTTGCAGACGGCGTGAGAACTTCAGTGTAGAAAAATGTATCCTTACTTTCAGTTTTTATTAAATGTATATTTCTGTGTTTCGTCTTGCGTTAAATTGTTCATTGATACTGAGTGTTACTATGTTCCACAAAATGGAACGTAAACAGTACAGCCATCAGATTTATGGTCATGAACTTTACTTAACCACCTAAAAAAGTATTCTACCTAGAAAGCAACGTTAATCAAATTTGAGTAAAAAGTAATGAAATCCTTGCCCAAAAACTTTTTCAAATGAAAATTCAGGATGCACTATTAATAAACACTGGTATTTTTATTGCAATATTTTAAAGTTAATTTTTTTATTGAAAAATAAATTTTTTTTAAAAGTAGGAATAAAAATACTGTTTTAAAAACACCATTGAAGTTGTTCTGAATAAAATTTACTATTATTATTTTTTAAAAACTCGTATAACTTTTTACGAAAACAATATCCTTTTTAACCATTTAGCAAAACTTTTTAATTGTCTCAACATCATTCAAAACCGAATAAATAAATAAGTAAGCAAAAACTTAAATGTATGCTCATATGCAGCGACAAAAACTGTTTTCTAAGAAACAAAGAATGTTCTCGAAATTGGATTCGACGAAACGTTTCTTTCACAAGAGACTTAAGCATTTATAAAAATGCTGTTGCAGAAGAGACGAAACAATGTTTTCAAATCTTTCTAAAGATTTTCTTTTATTTCCTCTGGGTTTATGCCTCTCGCCGAGTTTTGTATTGCTCAGTTTTTATTCCCTTCGGATATGAATGAAAAGTCATGATTCCTTCTTTCGCTGTCTAACACGGTTGAAATTCTTTCTTCAAAAGAAATACACTCCCAGAAATTAAGCAGGCTCGAGCATTCGTATGATAGTTCGTTTGCAAAGATTATGCTCCAAATTTATTTTGTGTAAAGAGACTGCCTCTCTAATTTTCAGTAAAATATAGCACTAAAATACCAGTAATTACGCTGACAACTCGGTTATAAACATTACGTTGTGTTTATTGGCTGCGTTTGAAACGAAAGTCTATTTATTTTGTAAAGAACGAACAAATACTTTTTTTTTTATTTTTGCCAAAGATTGCCAATTTTTGAAGTACGATAGCTCTTAAACTATTGGTCGTACAGAGCGCTACTTGAACTTAAATTTTTCAAAATTTAATGTGCTTTAAAACGGGTATTCACATTTAGGATCAAAAGTTGGATAGTTAGAAAGGGAAAACTAAAAAAAAAGTCCGAAAATTTCGCAGTTTTTCACGAACTACAAAGCCAGCACAGGTTTTTGAAAACTGCAAACTTAGGTTTACACTTCCGTAACTGACCCAAACAACATAGTAAAAAATCAGAACTGCACTTTGAGATTTTCATGTCTAATATGACTAGACTAGTTGTCACTGAATGACAACGTATTTTGCCGTTTTTTTTTAAATCAAAAATTAACTGTGGAATGAAAGCACAAATATTTTATACGGATCCTCAAAAAGAAATAGGTATACGTTTTGAAACAGTGCTTGTGGAATATAAAACTGCTATTTAAAATCTTGATGGTTGGAGTTTACGGAAGTATTCTAAAAAACTAAGAAAATGAATTCAAAAAATATATAAATAAATTTATTAAAATTTTGAAACATTTTATGCTAAGGAAAAATACAGACATACAGAGGGGATTTTTTGTAGTTTCCCTTTTTGGCAAATATATATTTTGCGTTACAATAAATAATTTGATAGGTAAAAAAGTAATTTGAAAATAATTTCAAATACGTTTTGTGCTTTTAATAGAGCTACCTACGCGGTAGGTGTGAAGGAAAATAAAGGAAAATTCTTTTAATTTTAGATGAATTACTTGACGTTGCAAAAAAAAAAAAAGCTTAAAAATAAGTAGAACTACATAGGGGATTATTAGTAGTTTCCTCTTCCTGCAAAGATGTATATTTTGCGTTAAAATAAATGAGTTGACAGAAGTTATTTGAAACAATTTCAAATTTAATTTTATACCACAAATAGAGCTACGTGATGGCCGTTAGTATGTAGGGGAAAAAGGCAAGTTCTTTAATTTATAGTTAAACAAACTACTTGACATTACTGAAATAATAATTTAAAAAAATGATTAGAAGAAAAAAATAATGTATGGGAAACAAGATCCATACGCTTTATCTGAAATTATTTAGATATTCTCTAAAGATAACGAAATGAAAAGGATTTACCTGTATTTGTTTCCCCCTCACATAATAAGCGCCAAGACTGAGCTCTGATTTCTTTGCTCTTACCCTATCTCAAATATAAGCAGCAGGGTTGCTGAGGGACATCAGATATTTATGATGACTGACTTTTTTCCTTTGTACGCTGAGACATAACAAGGAGGACGTGACAAGTATGAAAGAATGATGTAGAGTGTTCATAAATGGCCACAATGAGAAGAGAATGGGATTCTGCTGTGAGTTATATGGGGACATCGACGTTGTGCTATTGTGGAAATTGCACTTTCTGAAGTTAAGATTTTCCCGTTGAATCGGAAATACATTTGTTATGACACTAGATTTCAATAGCAAATTTGCTCCCGAAGTATATGTATGTGTATCTGTAACCTACACTAAAAAAATTCCGAAACGTTACTGGTAATGTCCATGAAACGTTTCGGGCTTTCACAGGTTCTTACCTTTTTCCTGTGAAAATCAAGCATCTTTGTGAAAAAATTACTCCGATTTGCACGAATGCAATTTTCTTATTATTAAGAAAAATATGTTTAGATAACAGTTTAAAAATTAAATGAACGTATTTATTAATTTTATCGGCTTGTAAACGACTGCGGTCCAGCCAGATTGAGTTAGCTCTGGAAGAGAGCAAATACTATGGATTAAGCATCCGCAGCCTTGCAAGTTGCCAATCCGGATTGAGGGCGTTCGCAAAGGGAGCGATTACTGCGCTGTAAAAAAAAAAAAAAAATCCGAAACTGTACTCAGTATTTTCGTGCACCATTTCAGGATTTCAATGGTTATTATCCAAGTTGCAAGACTTCTCACTGTTGTGAAAAATATTCTTAGCACCCATTTTAAAGATAAACTGAGCGTATTTATAAAGAGTATCAGCTTCAATTCGGTTATGGCTCGTCCAGGCTGACTAAGCTCCCAAAGGGACTGAAAAAGTGCATGAACAACGTCGCTTTGCAGGAATTGATGGAGAGTAAAATTCTTGATACTTACCTGCAGTTCTGTCTATGCTTTGGCCGTCTGTGCAAGTGGATCTTTCTTAACAAATCAGCAAGATATCAAGCATTTATATTATACCTACGTAACTTCTGAAGTTCCAGAGACGCGACTGATTTCTGAATTTTTCAGGAAACTTCCAGGATAATTT
This sequence comes from Uloborus diversus, assembly GCF_026930045.1. Classification (NCBI taxonomy): domain Eukaryota; kingdom Metazoa; phylum Arthropoda; class Arachnida; order Araneae; family Uloboridae; genus Uloborus; species Uloborus diversus. The sequence continues at coordinate 49,640,433 of NC_072738.1, read as the reverse complement.
CAGGAATGTTACTGAATTTTCGCGGAAAGCGTTCCTGGTTTTTTCAAGATATGTTACTAGCAGAAATTGGGCGCGTCAGCTGCCCATTATTTCACAGGAACGTTTCTGAATCGTTTTTACAGTGTACTGACACACAGTAAAGTTCCAAAAAAAAACAAAACAAAACAATTTAATCAAATGTTAAAAAGGAAACCACACAGTACACGTATTTAGGCCTTCAACACACGAGGCGATTAGTTGAATCAGCTTTTCGAAAAATATGCTAGTCAACTAGTTGACTGACAATTTTAGTTGTCTTTAAACGAGGCAACTTAGTTGATTCAACTTTTTTTCTAATAAGCCGAATTTATTTGAGCAGTTGCTCCACAACGCTCATAAAACTAAACCGAGTTGCCTCAACTAGTTTACTCGTGTCCAGAGTGAACGCCAAGTTTTAGCAATAGCTTTTTTTTTAATTGTTATCCTACCATGTAATGCTTAACGTTTCTTTCGTGGACGAAAGAAATATTTCCAAGAAATATCATCTGTGAGTGTGACTGCGTAGTCTCTTTGCAAAGCTTTTCTTAACGCTTAGTGTCAAGATCGTTTTTTTATAAGTTTCAGATTTAATTATAATATTTTAATTAGAGTTTTTGGGAAAAAATATTTTAATTACTGTCTTAGTTTCAGAACGGAGTTTTGATTTTCAAACGAAAACTGACTTGAATATTTCATTTCTAGGCATTAAATTTTTGCACAGGAGTATCTACTCACTTTCTTCTCGAAATATAGTGTTGCATAATTTCATATGCTATGTAAGAAAAATAGCTGGGCAAAGGGAAGTAGTAAACTATTTTCACAGTTTGCAACGTCACTTATCCATCATTTTTTCAAAATTGCTTCAAAACACAAATTTGATTCAAGTCAAAAATAAATAGCTTGCAATATCAAGGTGTAAAATAATTCATACAGATGTATAAAGAATAATTTATAAAATTTGACACAAAAATTGTATAATTTAGTGATTTATCAAAAATCATTTTTGTTATCATTAAATAATTAAATTTTGCAATTAACACTTCAATTATAAATTGATACCTCATAGACTATTACCTAAATAAATACTGCCCTGGACAGAAGTAACACTGGACAGTACGTTAACCTATTTCGTTAATATTAGACATGTTTCGAATTTTAATGTTAAATACAATATTTTATTCTTTTTAGTCTAAATATGTTTTCGAAATAGAATATTGTTACTATCACGAAATTTCACCCCTTTTTTCATCTAAATGCTTCATACTAAAAGGAAAAAATCTATATACTAGTCTAAAACTTAACACATTTGGCACTAAAAATTAGGCCTTGTTCTTTTCTAGGATTTGTTTGTGTGCTAATTTAATTAGAACCATTTAAATATTAAAGGTTTGCGAAACTAATTCCTATTTCACAACATACAAGTTACTCGCGATAAAGATCCTGATATGTGTCTGTACTTAGCCCCGTTTTCGATTATTGGCACAGATGAAGATAAAAATTCTAAGAAAGCAATGTTAGTGGAGAAATTTCATGCTTGCTCGAGAAAAGCCTTGATTCAAAATTTTTATTATGATTACTATTAATATTACAGTTTTAAAGCAAAAAAAATTTGTAAGTACTGTCCAACCACGGATTGTATGGAATTTTCAAACGTCCAGATAAGACGAATCTATCTGAATGAGGTGGAAAAAAAATTGATGCGCGAATTCTGCTCATTTGAATGAGGCTCTGCTTCTGCAAAAGCTGAATTGCTAAAAAATAATAAATTCGTCCATTTACGGCTGTAAAACGGATGTTTGTCTTTCCATACAATCCGTGGTCAGACAGTATGGGTTTTATATTTAAACATTTGATCGAGAAATTACATGAAATTTGCGGTTTTCTATCCTAACATAAATAATAATTTTATTTTAGAATTGAATTTTTTAGCGTTAAGTTGTACCTTAAGATTAAACAAATCATTTAGTGAAATCTCGAAGTCTCTAAGTGGTCTATTTGCTAAGATATAAGTAAAAGCAGGCCTCAGATTTTTCAGTGACAATCAGGCCAAGTATAATAAAAGTGCTTAATAACATTTTGTTACAAAATAACATAAAACTGCTATCCTATACCGTTTGCAATTATGCTCTCTGGCTATGGGGCGATTATTCATTGCTTTAAACATAGAATTGTTTACAAGACTTATCAAAATTCTTTCTCCCATCCTTCAATCACAGAGAATTGGTCTTCTCTTTTCAGTTTAAAACACGTGTGGAATTCAAATCCTTTATTTTTAACAATCTAGCTAGAATGGGTTCAGGATGAATCTCCACCGCTCCTCTAGTACGCAATATTTGTTCGATACCATACTTTATTGTACAATCTGTGCAGGAACTACACACGTTTATCTTTATCTTCTTCACTAATAATAAAGCTCAGAGTTTGTCTGGATATCTGGATTTCTGTCGGGATATCGCTCTGTGACGCGCTTAGCGCCTAAACCGTTCGGTCGATTTTCATGAAATTTGGTACAAAATTAGTTCGTTGCATGGGGTGTGCACCTCGAAACGAGTTTTTGAAAATTTAATATTGTTCATTCTCTGTTCTAATTTTAAGAGCATTTTACCGAGCAAAATCTCATGACATGGACGATCAAATTATCATAACGTGGACTCGCACATTACCATAACGTGGAAGAGCAAACGACCGTATCGAATTGGCGAGAAATTCATCATGCATCATTTGTAAATAAACTCGTGAACCAAATGACCTTTTAATTTTCTACTACGGGCAAAGCCGTGCGGGCACCACAAGTTGAAAATAAAAAGCAAATGTTTTGCACTCCTTTTCTTACGATCTTTTGATATCATAAATTTAAATAATTTATGTGAAGATAGATTTGTTTGCGAAAGTCTACAAATTTGTCCCGGATAAACTACGGCCGGAGTAGCGCAGGTCTACTTTACCTTGAAAGGAACAATAGTTTTTAAAGTGTTCATCAAACTCAGAACCTTCCTCACTTGGAGTCATAATTTGTATATTAGACCCATTGAGAAGGAATAGATAGAGAGAGTGCAACCCTACTATCCCGATACGGCAACAGTACCATGCGACCTGGGGAGCAATTTCGAGTTGATCGTAACCGCTGAAGAAGTTTTCATTAGCTGAAGCCATGTATGATAACAACCTTTAACTGTAGAAGGGAAAAACTAGATTTATAGTAATAGCGCAGTATTCTAGCATTGTAAACTGTGAGGAAAAAGCCGCACCAGCAGGTCCAGTAACTTTTCCCTAGCGTGTACGAATGTTTTTCACTTCTAAATAAAGAAAAAATAACATTTATATGCATTCAACGAGTGCATATTCCACAGTTGCCTATAATTTTTAAATTTTTGTACTTATTTTACTTATAAAAGTTATAAAACATTGTATATCTTGAGTGCAAATAACATTTTAGTTCCGTAAAAACACTTTTTACTTAACTAGTAATTATTTCAACGGCTCTTAAGCATTTTGTGTACATTTGCTTTGTTAGCGAGTATCTTCTCGCCAAGCTCCTGTGAACAGCAGATGCGCAAGAATAATGATTTGCTATTTTTATGTTTCCAATTTAAATACTAGTATGCCTGCGTATGAAATCATTTCAAAACATTGATTACAATACATATGAATCCAAAAATTTTCAGTCAATAACATAACACTTTAAACTATTTGTACATGCCGGTCAATTCAGGGAATAAACATCAAAATGCATGAAAAATGCAATTACATTATATTTTAAAATCCGGAAAGAAGTGGAGAGAGGGAATTTGAATGATGGGCCTGTATTTGTATCCGTTATTTATTTATTTATTTATTATTACGCGGTAAAGGAGTTGGAGCCAGAGTTGCTCTGATTTGTCGCCCCGACTTCATAATAAGCGCCGTCGCGTCGTCTGAAAAATATGTAATGCCAAAAGAGCGATTGCGTGCCAAAACGCGACAACTTCCCAGCCAAACAAGTCACCTGACCTGGGAAACATTGGGTCCCAAGCTTATTTCACTGACACATTTGCTATGGCTCCCTCCATTAGTATTACTTCTTAATGATTAGACCCTCTTGCATTATTGCAAAAGGGACTTTCCTGAAATTTTTTAAAATAAATGTAACATTATTGTACTTCGGATTTCTTTTTCTCGTTCATATACAAGCAAAAGTAATAAACGTGACTGGTAGTTAAAAAATCAAGCGATATAGCGTAGACTGACCAGTGAATGAACACTTAAACAGAATTTCATATTATGAAAAATAATAGTAATTTTAAATACAATACTATTCAAATCGCGATTGTTAAAACATTTTGACTGAACTATATAAATATATATATATATAAAAAAAAAAAAAAAAAAAACATTGGACTGCCGACAGAAGTGAAAACTTAAAAAATACAAGAGGAATTCGGTATGCTTGTACGTGCGCGGAAGTATGTGTGTGGTGCGCGTTTAATTTTCCTTTAAAATTAATTGTAGTTTCAAAAATTATCGTCCTATAGTTTGTAGATTCAAAATACCAGCTAGTCTAGTTTTTAAGTTTATCAGCAATGCGAGCATCAAATATATACATTTTGGTTGGTCTATTTCAGTTCGTTTATAAAATAAATACTGATGCAAATATAGGAAATATTAGAAAATAAATACCTAGTTTGTGTTATTCAGTTTTCCATGCCTTAAAATAATAAACAATACACATACTGAACTTTCCACTCAATCAATGTACTCCATCAACCCTCTTTAGCTGACTTGCCGGAGACAACCGATATGCCGTGAGATCGACCAGCATGCCAGAAAATTCGAATTTTGAGGCATGCAAGGTAATTCGAGGTTCATTTCAGAAAAATAAAATCTGATTTAAATTTAAAAAATGTGATATAAATTTTTTTAAATTCCAATTTGTTTATTTTTACAAAATCATATATATCATTCATATTCAATGTCATGATGTTTTTACTCCCTAAACATCATCATCATTATTTTTATATTCCAAACTGATACTCTAGGTTTATGGTAACCAAAATAGGAAATAAGGCTAAGATTGCAATCATTGGACATCGGTAAATTAAATTATCCATTTCAAAATTCAGTCAATGGTTGATTTTTATCATCTGCAAAGTTGATGTTGAAATCCCCACTCAAAATCATTGGCAAATCATCAAAGGTGCTTCCAATTTTATCTATATTTAATGCAAGAAGCGTCTTTAGAATAAATAAATACGTTTTCATACAGAAATTCTCGTATTGAGCTTGAAGACTTATCCGGTGAAATATAAACCGCAACCATAGCAATTAGCTGTCTATTTTCAGAGTGGCAACGGCAAACACAATGTTTCACCGATATCAGAAACATAGTTTTTTCTCATCTCAAAAAATACCCAGCGCCTAAAGAAGTTTTTACTTCAGAAATATTATATGACGGTGAGGATCAAACTCACGACGGGCAGCTTATTCGATTCTTGAGACTGACGCGCTGCCAATCGTGCCACTAACCCTCGTAATCTTAACGAAAAAAATCGCATGTAAAGCAGCAGAGAGAAGCCGCGCATGCGCTGTGTTCTAGGTGTCGGTAAGGTGACGGTTTTTCGGTGTCGTGAAATAAATGGTTTTTCCCCACCTCAAAAGTGCTCAACGCGCCTAAAGAAGTTTTCACTTCAAAATGAAGAAGAAGATGATGATTTGAGCTGCATAATCAATTCGTTGTTCTAATATGTATTTCTAAATACTGTTTCCTTCACCTTTTCTTTTAGAATGTTTCCATCTATAGGTGACGCTTATCTTCCTAGTCTTTTTAAACCACAATCTAAGAGCAGTTTCCACTTTCATAACGCATGCATTTTGCTTAGGAATTACTTTGCGAGTTTCAATATAGAAGCTAAGTTCCAAACTTTCACGATTTACCTTTTCTTGATTTCAGATTGAACATGTGGAACATTCATTTATACAAAATTGTCGTGCTACCTTTGTCGCACTTTTTAGTCGTTCAAGCACGATGAGAATCTTTACATTTTCTTAACTTTCATATTTTGAATGAATGAAATAAATGGATAATAGTATAGAAATTAAATATTCAATAGCATGCGTTAATATAACTAAAATGAAAAGTTAAACAAAAACCCGACTGAGTCGCAACTGTAGAATCAAGAGGGAAAATTGAAAATTCTTTTAAAAGCCTTATACTATTAAAAATCAATTTCAATTATTTAATTTGTTAACAAATAGAAACTGGCAACAGGTAAAAATTTTAAATCATTGCATTTAATTTCCTTGTCGGCCAACAAAGAATTCGGTGATCAATCGCGTGAATAAAGGCTTAGCCGTTATTAAAATCAGCTTAAAAAAGACGTTATAATTCCAATTCTATATAATATGGAAGTTTCAAACACATTCTATCAGACGTGGAAAAAATATCTTTATTTTGGTATTAAATTTTAAATTTCTTAAATATGTTTTCACTGTAAAAATCACGAAAAACTTTTTAGAGGTTTTTAACTAATATTTTCGTTAACCAATGTCATCCGAAGACGCAACCTAGCTAAGAACACTCTCGATCAACTCTCCTTTCGAAGAAATTTGTTTTTTTCAAAATCGGTCCATCCGTTTAGGCGTTAGAGTGACGCACACACACACACACACACACACACACCTCAAACGTATAACCCCCTTCCTTTGTACGTCGGCGGTTAAAAATGCGGAGTGGTAAATTTTATACACTAACAAAGCGATGTTTAGACTACTGCGGTGTTAGAACTTCTGCTGTCAGTGATGCTAAAAAAATGAAAGTCCATTCACGAAACCAACTTTCAGTAGCCAATAACAAAGCCAATAGCTACGCACAATGATTCTCTCCTAAAAATGTTTGTGTGCTTCGGTTCGTATGTTTGTGCTGCTGTCGCGTCATAGCCATTTCGCGTAAGTCGAATCGCGTTGTAACGCGATCCGACTGTATTTCTTAAAACTGATAAGTACCTGTTTTAGTAATAGAGTAGCTAATTGGAAACTACAGTTTTTATACATTATTCACCCCTATCTATTACCTACTTGCGACTTTTTATTCATAGTAAAAAAAAAAAAAAAAAAAAAAAAAAAAAAAAAAAAAAAAAAAAAAAAAAAAAAAAAAAAAAAAACGAGCTGATGTGTGCATCACATGACTTCCTTTTACTTCAATTTAATGATAATAGTGCCTCGGAGTAAGCAAAAAAACACTTTAAATATTTTTACCTCAAGTTTGTTGCGAACCGAAGCAAGGAAAACGTTTTATACAGATAAAGTTTTCCAACTCTCTAAATACAGCCAAATGAAAACCAGATTAAAAAAAAAAGTGCAAAATTTATCCCCAAGTTGGTGACAAAAACTTGGCAACCAATAGCTTGGCGATATATTGCTAAGTGTTTGCAAAAATTATTACACCACTTGAGTTTGCATTGAAATTAACAATGATTTTGCACCAAAAAGGTGTAAAAAATCTCCTTTCGGACATCCAAATGCAACCAAAAGAGGAAGTGCACAACTAGACCCCACTAGGAGTCTACGTACCAAATTTCAACTTTCTAGGACATACCGTTTTTGAGTTATACGAGATACATACGCACATACATACGTACTTGCGGACGTCACGAGAAAATTCGTGGTAATTAACTCGGGGATCGTCAAAATGGATACTTTGGGTGTCTATACGTTCTTAGGCATATATCCACGTGTGGTCGGATTGAAAAAAAAAAACCTCAATATTCATTCGGCGGCGAGCAAAATGGAAATTAAGGCCGATACTTGAATGAAATTTTTTTCGTGAATATAATACGTCCTTTTTTGTAGAAGGAAGACGAAAAAAAAAAGTCTTAGATCATAATACCGTAGCACATTACAACGCATTTTATTCGCACTTTTTCCTTCCATCTGAAAATATTAAAGATTTCAAAAAAACTTGAAATATTTTACCCAGAGAAGTGCAAAACAACGCTAGAAAGAAAGTAATTGCATGCACACCTTTTTTTCCAATTTATTTTCTATCTCAATTTCCATGGTAATATCTTAGAATACATTATTCTACTTCCCGCCTTTTATAATATTTTGCTTTAATAACATATCATTCTAATGTTGTTTCTTTGAAAAAACATCTTTAAAGCTTTGGTATCCTATGAAATCCGACACTATTGATAAAATATTTAAAAAAGGATTACAATGAAGAAAGCAAAAAATATTGTTCATATTTATAAAAAATGGATCATTAAATGCTAGATGTCTGTGCATTCTAGAATATGTGTAGGTTCCAAAGTCTTGCTTTTATTGAATATTTTATTTAAAAAAAATCTTCTGACTTTTTAAATATCTCGCTTTAACAACTAAGTTATCTTATAAACAATTTTACTATTTTAAACTGCAAGTATAATGTTAAAATTTCCACATTACCTCCATCATCAAATCAGATTTTTTTTCTTAGATTTTGCCTTGGGTAATCAAGATTGAAATAAAGAATAAAATACATTACAAAAAAAAAAAAAAATGCATTTGAAAAACTTACTAGCAATAAATTTATCTAATTACTATTCGCAACTCCAGAGCTCGAATACGCAACCTTGCGGTGATTAACAATACTACCAAACAAGAAGTTCTGTCTAGAACTAGACGAGCCTACTTTCCCGTATACCCATACTACTTTCTAGTACCTGATCAATATTCTCAAAAATAGCTAAAATTGCAAATTTTTTCAAACATACTTTAAAAATACTTTAAGCTGATTTCTAGGAATAAAATATTCCTCACTCATCAAAAAAAAGAAAAGAAAAAAAAAAAAACCGAACAAATAAAATAGCAGCAACTTTTAAACAAAGCAGCTAATACACTTTTTTAGATTAAAAAAAATCTTTAATAGCTTTCAAAATGAAAAATTAATAAGTAAAATTAATAAGCTCATTAAAATAAATACATCATATCAAAAAAAAATCGTTTCTTTTTGCCCTGTTGCCAAAAACATTTTTTAAAATGAATTAATGCAATTACTAAAACAAAAAAAAAAAAACAAAAACAAAAAAAACAACAATAAAATGTCAACTTAAAGAAATAATTTTCTTTGTCAAAAAAAAAATCGTCTGCGCATATCTTATGTAGAAACATAAATGACTTCGAATTTATTCGCCAGTAACTGAATACCTAAATTTAAACTTTAGCGTGAAAATAAAAACAAGTCATATCAACAATAACTATTTCACAGTTAAAACCATAGCTGCGGAGTCGGCGTCGGAGTCAATCTCATTTTGAGATAAAAGAGTCGGAGTCGAATATCCAAGAATCAGAGTTAGTCATTTGTCCATAAATTTTTGCCAAAGCTACGAAGTCAGAGTTGAAGTTGGGGAGTCGGAGTCCAATTAATTGTCGGGCACAGGAATCGGAGTCGGAGTCAGGTGCCTCTAAATTCTCGGAGTCGGAGTCTGGAATTTGGCGTCAAGAGCTATTTCTAACAAAATTTGTTTGAAGTAAATCCGCCTTCAAGTACGGAATCTACATTGACTTTCAGTTTCCCCGTAGGCGCCAATGTTAAGGGATTTGAACAGTTCAAAATTGAATGGAAAATTGTTCAAATCAAAAAGATATTTTATATACAAGTTTTTCATCAAAAGCTTTTTCCTACAAAGTTTGTTTGAAGCAAATTCGCCTCACAGTTCGGAATTGCCTTGAATTTCCCCGTAGGCGCTAATGTTAAGTTTTTTTGAACTGTTCAAAATTGAACAAAAAATAGTTCAAATCAAAAAGTGAAATATGGGAATGAGGTGTCCTCGCCGAGATCTTTCTAACAAAAAAAAGTTTGTTCGAATCGGACTATTCATGCAAAAGTTATTAGGGGGGGGGGGACAGACAGACAGACCGACAGACATTTTTCCCCATCTCAATACCCTACTTTCCAATTTTTAATTTTTCGATATTTATTTAATTATTTTATTTATTTTTGAGTTTTTTTTGTTTTTCGGGATATTTTTAAGATGCATTAAGCCTTCTTTCATGCTTTTTTCTTATTTTTCTGACTTTTACTGGGAAAGTAGGCTAAAAAGGTAAAGCATTCCGTTCCACGTGTTTTCATTGGAGAAAATTACAGGCTTCAGAGAGTTTATGGTGTAATGTAATTTCAGAGGAATCGAAAAGAAAATTTCCCTCAAGCAGGATGAAATATTTCTGTCATTCATTAAGCTTCAAAGCAAGTTATAAGTTTATTTGTTTTACCTTTTTCATCCGCCATTAGACAGTGGCTGCAGCGCCCCCTATAGTTTGTTGGAGCTGCGAATAAAAAAACAATAATTCTAAAGAAGTGTTAGAATAGAGGTAGAAAGAGTTGACCATAAAGAGGTTTTAATCTACTATTTTCATTTTCTCAACTGTTCATTCGGAAAGTACTCATTGAACACTTCACTCAACTTTATTTTTAAGTGACTAATTTTAACGTTTCGAGGGAAAAAGGAAGAATGCAATTCTCTTGAAAGTGATCCTTGTGGAACCCAGGGGTTTGCAGAACCCAATTTTACTCAGCTGTTTTACAGGATTCAAAAGTCATCGAACATTTCATTCAATCAAATGTTCATTCGAATGTTCATTCGTGATCGAACGTTCATTCGAACGTTTTTCAGGTGTGCTGAGCCCATTTCGACCATTTTTACTTTCTTCTGTTTCAGAAAGCATTGGATTCGTGCAAATTTTTGATATTTGATTTTATTCGAACGTTTTGAGGTGTGCTGACTCCATTTCGACAATTTTTGGAAAATGTCTGTCTGTGTGTGTGTGTGTTTTCCTTTTGGCGGAGTTTCGATGCACTCACTGCCTTTCAATAACCATTTTACAGGGTGTCCTGAAAAAGACTGTCTGTTTTCAAAAATTTATAACAGGAAAATGGTCAACGATAAAAAAAACATTTTTGCAGAAAATTCATGTGATGGCCCTAAATCCCCCCCCCCCCCCTGAGTACCAAGTGTTAGTTTAAGATTTGATTTTTTTAACAGATGGCGCTTCAGATAATAAGCACGTAAGCTGAAAAGGAAGACTTAAAATTCACCAATATTTAATTGGATTCGTGCAAATTTTCTAATTTCGAATTTTGACGGATTCAAACGTTTTGAGGTGTACTGAGTCCATTTTGACCATTTTTACTGTCTTCTATATCTAATATATAGAATAAAGTATTGGATTCGTGCCATTTTTCCATTCGAGTCCATTTCGACCATTTTTGGAAAATTGTGTGTGAGACCAGTTTTTTGTGGCGGCTCTACAGCAAAAACTACCTCATGAAATCGAACGAAATGAGGTACACATATATGCCCCAATATGAACCTGTGCCCATTGGTTTTTGGCGCGAATTCCTTGAAGATGGGTGGAGCAATGGGACGTTTCTTGAATTATGCGTGCCTGCTATTACTCGGGAAATAACTGCGGAATCAAGCAAAATTTGGTCCATATATGTCCTCTAACAGGAACAGGTGCTGATTCAATTTTGGTGTCAATAGCTCAAACGGGGGTTGAATTATAGAACCTTTTTTGTCGTCAATTGTGACTGCTATATCTCAAGAAATCGGGATCAAACATAATAATCAAGCGGGATCAAGCATAAATGAATCTACAAGTAGCCCTTAGAGGGTATAAGAGTTGATTTTATTTTTGCGTCAACAGCTGAAAAGGGGGTGGCGCAATCGAACGTTCTTTCTTTTTTCATTGTTAGTGCCATATCTCAAGAAGTGATGCTACGTTCTGGATGAAAATTGGAATAAATGTGAATCCATATGTAAACAGGCGTTGGTTAAATTTTGGCACCAATCGCTGCAAGAGGTGCTGATTTTTTTTGAGCAATGACATTGCTTATTGATCTTACTTGACAGTTTTGAATTCCTGTGATTTTATTTTCCCCCCGCCTCCCTCTGCAGCATTACCGTCGACCGGCCCCTCCTGATGCTGCTCCAGGTTTCGTCTATATCCTACACGCGCGCGCATACATACACACAACTACACACACATACACATACACTCATGCCTGCACACACGCACAAACACCACGCATACATACACACACTCATGCCTGCACACAGACACAAACACACGCATACATACATATACCTATACACTCACACATACCTACGCACTCATGCCTGCACACAGACGCACACGACTACATACACACGCACTCGTGATTGCGAAAAACATAATTTGAATTCAAAAAGCCAAAATTCAAATTAATTGATAATATTATTTATTTATTACTTTCTTCTATATCTAATATATAGAAGAAAGTATTGGATTCGTGCAAATTTTCAAATTTTGAATTTTGCCGGATTCGAACGTTTTGAGGTGTGCTGAGTCCATTTCGAATATTTTTGGAAAATGTCTGTCTGTCTGTGTGTGTGTATGTGTGTATGTATGTGTGTGTGTGTGTGTGTGTGTGTGTGTGTGTGTGTGTGTGTCACGTCTGTGTGTGACCAGTTTTTTTTGTGGCTGCACTACAGCAAAAACTACCGCAAGCAATCGAACGAAATTTGGTACACATATGTGCCCCTATGTGAACTTGTGCCCATTGGTTTTAGGCGCGAATTCCTCCAAGGGGGGTGGAGCAACGGGACGTTTTTTGAGTTACACGGGCTTGCTATTCCTCAGAAAGTAACAGGCGGAATCAAACAAATTTGGTCGGCATCTTGCCTCTGACAGGAGCAGGTGCTGATTCAATTTTGGTGTCAATAGCGCAAACGGGGGTTGAGTTATATAACGTTTTTTGTCGTCAATTGTGACTGCTGTATCTCAAGAAATAACGAACGGAATGAAACAAAATTTTTTCGACAAGTAGCCCTCAGTGGGTATGAGAGCTGATTTTATTTTGGTGTCAACAGCTGAAAAGGGATTGGCGCAATCGAACGTACTCTTTTTCCATTGTGAGTACCCTTTCTCAAGAAGTAATGCTACGTTTTGGATGAAATTTGGAATAAAAGTGAATCCATATGTAAACAGGCTTTGGTTCAATTTTGACGCCAATCGCTCCAAGAGGTGTTGATTTTTTTTTTTTTTTTTTGTGAATAAAAATAGCTTTATTAATGCAACAATAAGAAAGATAAATCTTAATAGATTGTCGTCTGCGTATTTCTCGTGATTTTAATTGTATGGAAATGATCGGAAATATTATCTCTATGATATAAAATTTTTAAATGTTGCCATCTTATGTTTGTTAACAAATAAAATATTTCTAATTAATTCAAGAAAGGCTTTTAAAAAAACTTTCAATTTTCGCTCTTTGCTTTGATTTTGCGATAATTCAGACATTGGGATTCGCAACTCCAACGAACTATAGGGGGCACTGCAGTCACTGTCTAATGGCCGACTTAAAAACTAAAACAAACGCTTGTGGTAACGAAGAAAATGCTAAAAGTGTTGTGATTTTTGTTCGTATGTATGATTTTTTCGCTTTTTTTATTTGAAAAGATTTTTCAAAGTCTTTTGGTTATTCTGACCCATATAGAAAGAGATTAGAAACCAAAAAGTATTACGAAAGTAAACAATTAATGCAGAACACACAGTAAGTTGTTCTGAAGCAGCCATTTTCACGATGTTGAATTCGGAATTCATAAATTTTTGGTTCGCTTCGAACGGCATTTTCATTTTGTACCGTTTTTTTCTATACATTAGTACATATTAAGTTCTGTTTCGTGACATTTTCGGCATTTGTTGTCATTTTTGTCACATAGTGCACATACGTGGTAGATTGTCAAGAGTAACGTTTAACACTAGATAATTTATTTCTATGACTATATGATTTGATATCCAAAGAAATCATGCATTTAATTCATTCGTCATGGAAATGATTTACCTGATATGCGAAATCTTGTCAAGATACATTATTCTTTCACACAATTTTAAAACCATAACCCTATAAACAGATTTTTGGCGAACTTTTATTTTTTATTGTTCAAATTCTTAACGTTCTCTTTCTCGATTTTTCAATCTGTTCTGCGATAAATATTTTCAAGAAAATTTATTTGCATACTGTCTATTTCAGTAGGATACTGTAGTAACAAAGGTTATTTAAATCATTTATGTGGAATTAGGTTAAGGAAAAGTGTCCAGTCAATGTTGTTAAGTTCGTTTTTTTTTTTTTTTCATCGAATTGAAAAACTGATATTTATTCAAATAGGGAAGTATTCGATTTTCTAATTTTATTTTTATTTGATAGAGTAACATACATGAACATCATCCGCGAAAAAATTTTTACGATACGACTAATACTTTTTTTTTAAATAATTTTTTAAAGTTCACGCGCGAGTGACGTCATTTGCTTGTAAGTCCTTTGACTGACGTCACTGCCGCGCTGCGAGGCGGCGGGGTTGGCTAGGACAAAGAAGTGCTTGGCGATCTTTGGGGGAAGGCGCGGGAAAACAAGAGCCTTCTAACAGCAGCGCGCATAAAAGGCTAGTGAAAATCTTTTGCTGTCTGTAGGGTTTAATGCATTCTGCGATTGTTTTTAATTTGATTTTCTTTGTCATGGCTAGTAGAATCAATTACAAGTATTGCTTCGTTCCTGGATGCGTATCTACATCTAAAAAAACTCCTCACAAGCGATTTGTTATTGTTCCGTCCCAGCAGGATCTTCGAAAGAAGTGTTTTCAAGTGTGTTTATTAATTAAAATTTGAAAATGAAAATTTGCACTTCATTTTAATTAAAAACTATGTCAAGTGAGAAATACAGTTTGAAATATATGTTCACAACTGTTCATAAATAAATGTTTAATAAGCATATGAGATATTTTTAAAAAAAATGCAAGTAAACAAAGGAATTTAAACCCTGCACAATAAACTTAAATAGAAAGTAATAGATGCATTACTATTTCCATTTTAATAACAATGCAAAAACTATTAATACATTCTTTTTAACATTCAAACTATCTTCAAATTTTAACTATTACAAATTGATAATTTAAAAATACATTTTCAGTTTATCACCAGAAGCGTTTCTATATATACAAGACCTTTCTCACCTGCAAATGGTACTTATTTTATGAAATGAACACCATTTTCAAATTTATTATTTTTATCAAAAGAGTAAAAAAATATATTTTTCCTTTTTTTGCTAAGTTGCACAAAAACTCAAGGATAATTAACATGTATTAGTGGATTTAAAACAATTTTCCACAAAAAAAAAGCAGATCAACTTTTATTGCCAACAAAGCGAAAAATTTTCATGCAAAAACTGCTCTAAAACTTAGTACTGGAATCACTTGCAGTAGGGTTGTTACAAAATGCGCGCCTCATTAAAAGCTGCCAAGTAAGAACTGGAATAGCGCTCTTACATTGTAATTTATATATTCAGATAAAAAAACCATCGACACACAAATGGAAATGATCAATCTTGATAAGGGAAACTAATGCGAATAATATGAACTGCAAACATAGACGGATATGTACGTACAATTTTAAAGAATAACAATGGTGAAACTTTGTTGTCTCACTCCCCGTGCTTCTAGGACATTAAACCTCTCGTCCTTTCGAAAAAAGTCAAACACCATGAATGACTTTACTTGAGGAAGGTTATTGGATTGACCTTTCGTGAATCCTAGCCCCATGATGGAAAAAAATGCTGGTTAAATGCTTTAAAAAGGCTGAAAAAGACAGTGCTATTCACCTCCTGGTAGGCGCAACACGGCATGGAAATGGAGCTCTGATCGGAACAGGGAAATGACGTCAGCTGCTGACGTTTTAGGCCACACCTCTTTTTTGCGCATCGCTCTTTAAAAAATTCATAAAAAATCAATCGTTGGTTTTAAAAATCCGGCCATGGTGAATTTTTGTGTTTTGTAAGCCTGTCAACATTGTGCAATAGTTAAAATTGGAATATTTGATAGGTTGATACTTCCCTATTCACTCAGAACAAAATAAATAAAATGTGTACTCACAGTTTATACATGGTGGTAGTTTTCTTTTCAGTTGATTGACCATTATTTCTTTTTACTTATCGAATTCTGTAATCTTACTATAATTTTATTCCACTCATGATAAAAATTAAAAATGGTTTAACTAAAAACGCGAAATCTCGCCAAGGCTACTTTGCTCGCACAATACTAAAACTATAACCCTAAACAAATTTGGCGAAACCTTTCAGCTGAGAATAAAAGGAATAAAGTAAATTCTTTCTCGGTTAAACATTTTTCATTTTGTTCTACGATAATAAATTCAAGAAAATATTTTGCATACTGTCTATTCCAACTAAATGCTGCTGTAAAATATGATTAGTTAAATTAATTTAAGATTAAAAAAAACTCATATTCTTACAAAATCATACGAAACAATAAAAATTTTTACCTAGTATAACGTTATCCAATTTTGTTAATCCAGAGTTTTCTTGTTTACGCTTCCACCATTTAATACATTTTTGAAAGAAATAAGGAAAACTAACATTATTTTGAGAAGCTCGAGAATACTACTAAGGGACGAATTAATTTCTGTAGCTGAAAGCAAACTAAGACACATCGATTGCGTTAATAAATACTCAGAACAAACTGCCTGTGTTTACGTCAACAGACACACGTGGAACGCAACGTGGCAATGTTTTAGTTTCAGCGGCAGTTTTGTAAATCACCGCAAGGTAGCGTATTCGAGCGCTGGAGTTCCGAATAGTCGTTAAGTTTTTGCATGTGTAATTTTGTTTTTGTTGGGAATATTGCTTCCTCGTCAAGCATAGAGAGGAATCAGAATTATAAGAAAGATATAGAAGAAAGTTTTGTGATGGCCACAACATACTAGTTGGAAAATATCTGTGTGTGTGTGTGTATGTGTGTGTGTGTGTGCGTGTGTGCGTATGTGTGTGTGTGTGCGTGTGTGTGTGTGTGTGCGTGTGTGTGTGTGCGTGTGTGTGTGTGTGTGTGCGTGTGTGTGTGTCACGTATGTGTGTGATCAGTTTTTTGCGGCCGCTCTACAGCAAAAACTACCGCATGAAATCGAACAAAATTTGGTACACATATCGGCCGTTATGTGAACTTGTGCCCATTGACTTTTGGCGCGAATTCCTCCAAACGGGGTGGAACAATGGGATGTTTCATGAGTTTTTCCGTGCCTGCTATTCCCCAGGAAGTAACTGGTGGAATCAAACAAAATTTCGTCCGTATGTCGCCCCTAACAGGTACAGGTGCTGATTCAATTTCGGTGTCAATAGCTCAAACAGGGGTTGAGCTATAGAACGTTTTTTATCGTCAATTGTGACTGCTGTATCTCAAGAATTATAGAACGGAATCAAAAATTTATCGACATGTAGCCCTTAGAGAGTATAAGAGTTTATTTTATTTTGGCGTCAGCAGCTCAAAAGGAGGAGGCGCAATCGAAAAATCTTTTTTTTCCATTGTGAGTGCCATATCTCA
The DNA here is from genome assembly GCF_026930045.1 of Uloborus diversus. Lineage (NCBI taxonomy): Eukaryota > Metazoa > Arthropoda > Arachnida > Araneae > Uloboridae > Uloborus > Uloborus diversus. Next base: position 49,623,043 of record NC_072738.1, on the reverse strand, counting down.
AGAAGTAATGCTGCGTTCTAGATGAAATTTTAAAAAATGTGAATCTATGTGTAAATATGCGTTGTTCAACTTTGGCGCCAATTGCTCTATGGGGGGGGGGGCTGAATTTTTGTGAATAAAAATGGCTTTATCAGTGCAGCAATAAGAGAGATAAATTGTAATAGATTATCTTTATCTGTTGCCATCTTGTGTTTGTTAACAAATAAATTTTTGTAATTATTTAAGCAAGGATTTAAAAATATATTTTCAATTTTCATTCTTTGCTTTGGGGCTTTGGACATAAATCGAGAACTGGGATGGTCGTCAAGTTTTGGCGTGTGTAATTTTGTTTTTGTTGTGAATATTGCTTCCTCGTCAAGCATGGGAAGGGATCAGAATTATACGAAAGATATAGAAGAAAGTTTCTTGATAGCCACAACATGCTAGTTTTTTTTTTTCCGATTCCGAAATGTGATTGTAGCTGACCGTAGACATTTTGAAAATATTTTTAAGTAATTTTGTTCATTAACATTTTTTTTTTCGAAAATTAATGATCTAATTTCCTATTTTTGATTGAAATGCTTAGTATCTGCTGCGCCATCTATTGGAAAATTTTTGAATTAAAGAAACTCTGGGAATTAAAAAATTACAACACGCCATATTAATTTTTGCAACAATTATTTTTTTATCATTCCCCGTTTTCCAGCTATAATTTTTCGACAAAAGTTTACTTTAGGCCACCCGGTACTTACCAATGTTGATGGAAAACTGGAAGTATTCTTAAAGATACGAAACCCCTCTCACATAGTGTAAGAGAGGCTGACATGAATTAGCTCTCAATGACTACAACAGACACATGCATTTATTTTATATATATAAATACCAAATAAAAAAATTACTGGTAGATAAGAAAGTGATTATTATACACTGCTCAAAACAATTAAGGGATATTGAAGTTTTCGTTGATTTTGTACCTGGAGAATTTTTTGAATAATTGATACATTATTGACAGACGTAATAAACTACGTGAGATGAAAATTACATTTGTGCGGCAGAAAAAAATACTTTTTTTAAACTTTTGGGTACAAAAGGGAAAAGACGCACTTTGTGCGTATGAGAAAAGCGAGTAAAAATCGCGGTTTCCTTAAAAGAAAATCGCTTCTAGTAGGGGGTTGTTAACCCCGGAATGGCCAGCAATGTAACTCACCTCTGCGGGATGGAATTAATGAGGCTATTAATGAGGGGCTAGGGTATTCTCCCCCACTCCTCCTGAAGAGTGCTTTAAAAATCTTGGAGAGATTGCGGAGGTGGTAGGCGTCCAGAAACACATTGCCTAGAATGTCCCAAACATGCTCTATTTGGTTCTTATCTAGACAACACGCTGGCCATTCTATTCGTATGATTCTTTCCGCCCAAAGAAAATCTTTTATCCAGTTAGAACAATGTAGTCTGCAATTGTCGTCCATTAACATGAAATCGCCTCCCATTGCTGCAGGGTAGGGGACTGCAGTAGATCTTAGGATCTCATCCCTACTTTGACGACCGGTCAGAGTTCCATTCGGAATGACATGCAGATCGGTGCGCCCATCAATGGAGATGCCAGCATGCACCATCGCATCATCACCACCAAATTTGACACTTTCATGCAGGAACGCTGAATTGTTTCTGATGCCACTCACCCTCCAGATGAAAATACGCCATTATCAGGATAAAGACAAGAACGGGGTTAGTCAGAGAAAAGAATTGCTCCATTCATTTCTTCTGCAACTCACATGCTCTGCTGCTCACTCCTTGTAGCGCGACGGTTCTCATAGCTAATGTGACACACACCATTGGCCGACGAGCATGCAGACTTACAGCGTGAAGGTGAATTTGGGCAGTTTGTGTCAAAATTGTGGTGCCAGTACCCGAGCGAAGGTGTCGTTTTAGTGGAGTGGCATTCATACTTCGGTGCCTCCGAGCTGTTAAAGTTAAATAACGGTCTTCATTGAGCGTTATTGACCGTCTGCGACCTTGTCCTGATCTTTGGTCAGCATTTCCTGTCTCTTTAAACGTTTCCATATCGTAGAAATAACACTTTGCAAAACTCCAATAGCTTCTGCTGCCTAGGCTTGTGTTTGGCTCCCCTCTAGCCTGCCAACCACTTTAGAAGTTTCTGATTCCGTTAAATGAGCTCGTTGAGGCATCGCATTTATCGAAACAACGCGCTTACTGAATGTCGATCATTCTTTTTTGCTTTGTCTTACAATAAGTTAAGAGCGAAATCTCATTCAACGCCACTAAAACGTCGTCTTCGACGTTAAACTCAAAATTTGCCTACTGGGACGCTTGAAATTAAGAAAAATTTTCATTTGTAGCTCCCTTCTTCGATTCTATGCAAAAAAATATTTGCTAATACCTTTTTTTGTACAAAGACTTACGTGATCCTTTTATTGTTTTGAGCAGTGTAAATAGAATGAAAAAGTGATTAGAAGAATTACCAATCTTCACCTATCTGTTGGCATGTAAGTTAGCTTTTGTTAAACTGAAATAGTTATTATGAGACCGCAAAAGAATATAAATACAAATACAAATGTGACGACCAGCAACAGGCCCTTGGCCCAGCTAAGCTGGTCCTAGTCAATTTATTAGTCCTCAATGAAGATGAATGGCCCTCTTAAAGCTTTCCACCCCCTTGCTCATTACTACCTCTTCCGCTAAGCTGCTACAAGTCCTTCTAAAGTAGTAATTTTTCCTTATTTCCAGGCTAGCCTGAGATTTGAATAGCTTAAAACAATGACCCCTCGTCCTGGTTTCGGTGCAAAATTTTTATCCATTAACACCATTCATTTTGATAAATTTAAACAACTGAATCATGTTCCCTCTGATCCTCCTTTGCTCCAGGCTATACATATTAAGACTATTAAGTCTGGTATCATAATCTAAATCTGAAAGTCCACTTACTAGTTTAGTTACCATTCATTGAAACCTTTCCAATACACAAATATCTTTTTTCAGATAAGGCGACCAAAACTGAACAGCATACTACAAATGGGATCTTACTAAACTCCTATATAAAGGCAGAAGAACTTTCTTAGATTGGTTTGAAATAGATCTAATGATAAATACAAGCATTCTGTTGGCTTTGTTACTTGCAATGCTGTATTGTTGACTAAACTTGAAATCATGATTTATTAAAATACCCAGATCAATTACGTTTTCATCCTGACTAATGACCGAATCCAGTAAATAATAACTTGTACGCTTATTTTCATGACCTAACTGTAGCACTTGACATTTCCGTACATTAAATGCCATACCCCACATATCCGCCCACTTAGCAATATGATCTAAATCCTCTTGAAGTTATTTTACTTGTTCCTCATTCGCTACAATCCCCATAAATTTACATCATCAGCAAAACAATTTATGTTTCCAGAAATATTTTCATCAATGTCATTCATAAAAATAATAAATAGAAGAGACCCAAAAACTGATCCCTGAGGAACCCCGCTTAAAACATCACTCCATTTAGAATGATTTCCTCTCACAACTACTCTTTGTTTGGTTCGAGTCAGACAATTCCTAACCCAAAGTAAGGTTTCACTTCCTATTTCTATATTAGCTAGTTTGCTGAGGGGAGCAATATGCGGTACCTTAACAAAAGCTTTTTTAAAATCAATATAAACAACATCATCACACTTTTTGTTACCTAAAGTCAATGTAAATTTGTCATTAGAAATGCAATAATTTTGTAGCACACGATTTACCATTCCTCAAACCTTACTGCAAACTAGTCAACAGACTATTAGTCTCTAAGAAATTCAAAATCTTAATTTTTATCAATGTTTCAAAAATTTTGCAAACCACCGAAGTTAGACTCACAGGTCTATAATTCCCCGCACTCCCTTTAGACCCTTTCTTGAAGAGCGGTGTAATGTTAGCCAGCTTCCTGTCCTCTGGCACTGTTCCTGAGTTATAAGAAGCATTGAAAATATTTAAAATAACATTCACTAATTCTTCTGCACATTCAACTAAAATGTTTGGATAAATACTATCTGGTCCCGGAGCTTTAGTTGCTTTAATTTTTTCAAATGAAACAGAACCTTCTCCCTGGAAAATACAAGTGTTAACTGTTGAGATACAGTTATCGTTAAACACACTGGTAAAAAGTTATTAAGAACATTTTCAATATCCTTATCGTTTTGAATTAAATTTCCATGCTCATCAACCAATAGCCCAATTTGACTGTTTCGAGCTTTCCCAGAATTGGCGTAAGCAAAAAACCTTTTAGGATTTCTGTCAATGTTATCTGCTAGCCTTTGCTCCAATTTTCTTATCTGAATCCGTACGAAATACTTAAAACTACGTCTTGCCTTGCAATACTTTAGCCTGTCAGCACTCTGACCAATTTCTTTAATTTGAAGGAAAGCAGCTTGCTTATAGTTTAGAGCTTCTTTTATCTCCCTAGAGAACCACATGGGCCAATATTTAGTACTAACTCCTTTTCTCCTAAATGGAACATAATCCCCAACGGTTTTTGCTAGTTTTTCCTTAAATTTCGTCCACTGCAGATCTACGTTGCTATTTTCTAATCCTGACGAAAATGATTCTTTTAAGACCTGCCTAAGTGCGACAAAATCAGTTTTTCTGAAATTAGGCACAAACCTAAAAATTTAATCTTTGTACGCTTCAAATTTAATCCAGAACCTAATACTGTTATGATCACTATCTCCAAAATTTTCCCCTACACACAACCCCCGAACAGAATTTCCTACATCACAGAAAATTAGATCCAAAATCGCATCCTCTCGAGTTCCCTGAGTTACAACTTGATCTAAGAAACATTCATCAATTAATGTTAAAAATTTCTGCTCTCTGCCATTTCCGGAATACAAAATTATTTCAATCAATGCCCGGAAAATTGAATACCCCCATTATAATGACGGATCCCTAATTGGACATGTAACAAGTAATACAATACATGTGTTCACCTTGTCGCTGGTTCAAATTAGGTGGCCTATAAATGTTTCCACGGCGCAATTTTTTGCCCTTATTGCTTATCAACTCCAGTCAAACCGCATCAATATTAGTAGGTTTATCATTTATGACCAATTCACTGCAAATGAAAGTGTCTCTAACATAAAATAAAACCGCACCACCTCTTATGCTCACTCTATCTCGTCTAAACAAATTATACCCAGCAACGCAATCAAATTCGGTAGAACATGCGTCCGTAATTCCAATAACATTCAACTTCTACGTTAGTAACATTTTATAAGGGGCCATACACAAAACAAATTAAATACAAACTCGGAATTTTAGAATAGGAACCCGAATGTTTAACTACTTAAATGAGTTGATTCGCCCGAAAGTAGCTAGAGAGGGTACAAAATTGCATGGCATTCCGACGAGTGGAGCGAAGGATATTTGCGATAAACGGTTCACGGATCGCCACCGCATTTAAAATGGTACTTTCAAGGACAAAGTTTACAGATAAATGCAACCGAGTTTGCTGACTTCCAAATTTTTTTTCAGAGGAAATAACGAAATGTTCTATCAAAAGACACCAACTTGGAAAACCTGATATTACTGTTACAGATTCAAACGAGCTGATGTGTGTATTACATGACTTCCTTTTAGTCCAATTTAATGATAATATTGAATCGGAGTAAGCAAAGAAACACTTTAAATGTTTTAACCCCAAGTTTGTTGCGAATCGAAGCCAAGAAACAGATTATTTAATTATTTTATATTATTTGAATTATTTTATACATATAACTTTTCCCAATATTGGCAGTTTTAATGTGATTCAATTGTTAACTCTCTAAATATGGCTAAATTGAAACCGAATTTAAAAAAAAAAAACAAATTTGTCGCCAAGTTGGCGACAAAACTTGTCGACAAAAAGCTAGGCGATTTATTTCTAAGTTTTTGCAAAATTATGTCAGCACTTGAGTTTGCATTGAAATTAGCTCTGATTTTACCCCAAGAAGGTGTCAAAGACCCCCTTAGAAACATTTGAGTGCAACCAAAAGGAAAGGTGCACAACTAGACACCACTAGAAGTTTGCGTACCAAATTGCAACTTTCTAGGAAATACCGTTTTTGAGTTATGCGAGATACATACACACATGCACATACAGACGTCACGAGAAAACTTGCTGTAATTAACTCAGGGATTGTCAAAATAGATCCTTCGGGTGTCTATACGTTCTTAGGCATATATCCAAGTTTGGTCGGGTTGAATAAAAAATTCAATATTCATTCGGGGGTGAGCAAAATGGAAATTAAAGCCGATTTTTGAGTGAAAATTTTTTGGCGAATGCAAAACATCCATTTTTGTAAAAGTAAGTAAAAAGAAAAAAAAAGTCCACGAATAAAAAAAAAAGTGGTTGACTTGTAACATTTCAGAAGATTAACTCTGAAGAATGCTTGCGAATTTCATGCATAATTCAATTGAAATCCCGAGATTTATTTAGGCCCTCTTTCTTTCATCTCAGAGCTTGTTTAAACAGTTAATTATAATGCAGATTGTTTGTTATCCTGTTAAGATCCAGGAAAATGTCTCTTGTCCTGTGTCACGTAAAACTGTTAACTTTTAAATCCACAGAGATATTAAGAATAGTGTGCACCATTTCACGTTTGTGAATTGAGATTTTATATTCCACCCGAGCCATCCAGAAGCCATATTTATTCTTTATCAGAATGTTCCTCTTGTAAACATCGCGATAAAAGAATTTCTAGCATTGTTACAAAATTATATGCATTTTTATTTTGAGACTCGAATTAAAGTTTTGTAATGAAAACTGGATATGAATGTTTTCAAAAATTTATTTACCTACCATCAGAGATTGTACTAATGTGTTTAGTGACAATATTATCGCAATAAGTGCGAAGGCATTAAATGGATGCTACAAAGATGTCTTGTTCCGATCTATCAAAACCAGTGGTGCCCAACATATGACTCGCGGGCTGCATCGGGCCCGCAAAGCTGTTATGCGTGACTCGCTGTTTTGTTCATTGCTACAAATCAAAAAGCATGATTTTTGACAATGTTACAAATTTGTAGCCAAGTATTCAAAAATTGGTTTCTGGAAAATGCATGCACTTAATAAAATAATCAGAGCAATGATAGCAACAATTATCGATTTTGAAGTTTCTTTCCTTTTCCATATTTTCCAATGTAATTTGTACAAAAAACCCAAGCATTCTATAATAATTTCTTTTATGTGTTCTGACTTTCGAGAATGATTTCAGTATGAGATACGGCCCTGCGGCTAAAAAGAATCGGACACCATTGATTTAAACCAAGCAAAGAATCCGTATTTCGGTCATACAACTGATTCAATTACCTCTACATGTTTCTGCGTGAATACTTAACAATAGGTTTCCTTAACAGATGCTGAAACCCAAAAGCCTTCTCGTCTGTGGATGACATTAAGACTTTACTTGCCAAGACACTCTTTGAAGCGAAGTTTTTTCTCGAATAAAAAAATTATTTACTATTTTTACTATGACGCAATATTTTGGGGAATTCTTCCTATATTTTGAAGGGATACATATTTCCGGTTAGTCTTGCAGAACATTTAAATGTAACGAATTGACTGCCCATTTTCGCATCATTTAATATGCTTCTATGTTGTGAAAAATGCAGACAAGGACCAGCCGTTTTTTAAATGGTTCGTTCCAGACCACTCGTAATCACAAAAGCATCCAAAAACGTTCACGTTATTTTCTCAACTAATAATAAACCTGAAAGTCTGTGTCTCTGGATCTCTGCCTGGATGTCTGTTACACACATAGCGCCTAGACCGTTCTGCCGATTTTCAAGAAACTTGGCACAAAATTAGTCCGTAGCATAGGGGGGAGCACCTCGAAGCGATTTTTCGAAAATTCGATTTTTTTCTTTTTTATTCCAATTTTAAGATCATTTTACCGAGGAAATTATCATAACGTGGACGAGCAAATTACCATAACGTGGACGATCAAATTACCATAACAAGGGCAAGCAAATTAACATAGCAAATTGGCGAGAAATTCATCATCCATTATTTGAAAATATACAGGCAAACCAAATGACATTTTATTTATATACTATGGGCAAAGCCGTGCAGTTACCACTAGTCCTTTTAACTTCAACTGATTCCATCGTGGTGCTATCAGTTATATAGTCTTCAGTCCCATTTCGGTTATTGCTCATGCTCACAGATCCTATCTAAAATATCTATGCTCATTGTTTATATTTTATAATGAACAATTTTTATTCGCATTTATCTGCTACCTGAAAAAAATTAAAAAAACTAATTTCTATATTATAATTGTGTGTTCATTACAGAATAAGAGAATTGCAAAAATCACAATTTATCAAGAAACAGTACTACTATAGTTAGAATAATAAGAGAAAGAAAATTATTCCTACACTGTAAAAACGATTGAGAAACGTTCCTGGAATATAATAGGCAGCTGATGTGCCCAATTTCAGCCAGTAACATATCTCGCAAAAACCAGGAATGTTTTCCGCTAAAATTCAGTAATCTTCTTGAAATTATCCTGAAAAATCTAGAAATCTTTCCGTTTAGAGCCAGTCGTGTCTCTACAACTTCAGAGTAATCTTAAGTATAAGGATAACATAACTCCATAAACTGTATTACAATTATAGCCGAAGCTAAGCCAGAATTGCACGTAAGTATCAAGCATCTTACTTGATTGCAATGCTACGTTGTCCAAAGACTTATTCGCTTTCTTTGGGAGCTTAATCAGTCAGGACGAGCCGTAATTGAGTTAAAGTAGATACAATTTATAAATACTCTCAGTTAATCTTTAAACTGGGAGCTATAAATATGTTTTACAACAGAGAGAAATCTGCATTCCTGCAACTTGTAGCCATTCGGGAAACATTTTGACAATGATACTTGATATTTCCAAGAAGTGGATAAAACTATTGAAGTTCCGAAACGTTACACGGAAATACTTAGTAACGTCTCGGAATTTTTTTACAGTGTATTTCAAATCAAACTGTAATGATACATTTTGTCTAATTTTCTAATGTAGGCCAAAAAGTTCATGCATCTTTGTTTGTGTGTACTTTTGTAGCTTAGTGAAAATGAACTGTATTTTAATCAGATATTTTTCATTTAAATTTGTTCTCAAATTTGAGTTTGCTTTGTAGGAAGGTGTGAAAACTTAAATACAAGGAAAATTAGTTTTCTATTTTTAAAAAAATGCCAACTCCTTTCGTTTTTTAGGCATACCTTCATGTGTAAAAAATAACAGAAAGCAGCTTTGTTAATTTAAATTTCATCAGGAAAGCGGGAACCGCGACGTGAGTTCCCAAGACTTTCCCGCAATAAAGCAGACATCAAGTTTTAAGTAACTTAGATCTTGCGTGAATTCCTAATTAAAGCTAATTTAATTAGATTTAACGTCAAAAGCAAAGAATCTCCTCTTTCAAGAAAAAGTATCTTATTTTGCAACTTTTGAATTTATTTGTTATTCCTGTTAACGGCAGTGACTCTCAAGATATGCCCCCTCCCTCCCCCCTCTTGCTTGTGTGAGCAAAATTTTGAGCACGGAAAAAGGCGCAAATTCTGATTGATGGATTCGATTTTCCCTGTAGCACTAAATTAATCGTTTATAGTGAGCAAACGATGTAAAATAATGTCTTTTTGGTATAGTTTGTTATAAAATTAAAAATGAAAAGTATTGTGATTCAATCTTAGCATTTTCATTGGATGTGATATTTCTTTTCTTGGCAGACAACGGTATTTAAATTATGCCACATATTCATTCAAATTAATTATCATCTTCATTAAGATTACTTTACGATTCTGTTCTTTTTTTTGTGCACTATGTTAGTCACACACAATTTGTCGTGTTCTGGTGTGGATAAAAATGCAAGTATTATTCATAAAAGAAGTAGTGGACTGTATTATAAAAGTTAGAAAAAAAATTATTAATTGACACTGAAGCATCTGTTTATTATTAAAACCATATTTTTAAAGGTATTGCTTCGTTTGTCCTACCATATTGGCAAGAAGAAAGAACTCACTAAACAAATTAGTACTTTAAACAATCACTGTTGCCATCAGAAACCAATAAATAAAGTCAAAAATTAAAATTAAATAATTCATTGGGGCAAGTAATTCTTGGAGGAAGTCCCAAACGCTGTTTACTGCAACTTATGGCACCTTGAACGAGGATCTTTATTCCCCTTTCGAAACTGATTTACGCGTTTACGGATGCGAATAAAGTAAAGCAATTATACGAAAATGATCTTAGTAATACTAGTACACTTTATGCAATCTCATTTTGAAAACGTATACTGCTTTAAAATTTATTTATTTATTTATTTTTTTATTTATTTTTTTTTGCCTGCTCTACCTATTTACCAACAGCTCTCCTTAAATTTCGCACAGAAAATAAACTACTTCTTGGGGTACACAGTTTTTGTTCATGTAAAAATCCTTATAAACGATAAGAATTTTATATTTTTACCCGCATTTTCCTTCATTATTTTCATTTTTATCTCAAAAATAAAATGCTATCGAACTTTTTCCGAGAATAAAATTAAGACATCTTTAAAGGTTTAAAAAAACGTTCAGTGTGCTTTAATTTTTAAAGAATAAAGCAGATTATAAATTGAAATTAATTAAGCTGGGATTAAGCAGGATTCAAGTGACAGTAATTCCAGATAAGAGCAGAGCAAACAACAGCTGCTCCGTTAACAGAGTTGTCTGGAGAAAAATTGCGCTCAAGACCGTCTTTCAGATAAGCTTGTTTTTTTTACCACGTGAATAGGAAGCCCTTCTTATAACTCGATATGAAAATAAGCTTTTATTACGTGCATTTTAATAACGTTTTACAAAGTTTAGTTTTAGTGTTGCGCTCATTATGTTTAAAGTGTCATGTGACTGCTTTTGCAAGGTTTTTTTTTTTTTTTTTGTATATGATGCAAAAAGAAATTCATTAGTAGGGTAGGTGCACCGGTTGTGGCCACTGTACCAGTTGTTGCCATTTTCACATTCCGATTTCCGATTCCGAGTCACAACTGACTACAACTGTATTTATGTCGAGGACTGCATACTAAGTGCCTTGCCTCCATTATTTTTCATACCGATAGATGGCAGCACCATCACCGGATCAAACAGTTAATGAGAATTTAGAACTAGTCCAAGAGCTACCTGGTGCTAGCACCCGCAGAGGTATCGTTTCACTTGGAGGACATTGGGACCACGAGCATATTTAACGTCGCCCAGTCCCCTTTAATGACGACGGTGGATCTTCGACCATCGAGGTTCGAACTCAGGACCCTCCGGCCCCGAATCCGACACTCTACCGATCGGGCTACCACGGCCCTTTTTTCACATTCAAACCAGAAATACTAAGAATATAAAGCACTTCAACTAGGTCTAAAGCTTGTTTTATAATCTGAGTAGCATTTCTCAAAATTTTCGCTGTGAGACGTCCGGATGTTTTGCTCTGTCTAGATGCAAGATGCCCTTGTGCGAGGATTAATGCATTTGTTACTGCTTATTGTTAAGATAGTGTTTCTTCTGAATCTACTTACAGCAAAAATAGTTTTGCATATTTTTAGCTATTGTAAAGTTTTTCTTATCAAGCTAAGATCAAGTTTTAAGGTGAGTCCCTTACTTTTCTTTATTTTATAGCTTAGCTGCATACAATAGTCTGCCCAAAACTGGATCACGAATCCGTATATTTTGCTAGTTGCGGCCATAGTTATTGTCAGAACTAGATTACATACTGTTCCAGTTGTGACCATACATATTATTTTAAGTATACTGTGAAAATCTATTTCAACATTATCCAAGGATCCACAATACTTATGTCAATTTTTATAAGTTATAAATATAGCCAGATGACATTATAAACGATCATTGTTTCAGTTTATTGGTAAATGAAGAGACGAAATTTTTTTGTTGTAGTACAGTTGTCACTTTAATCAAGTTAAACTATAATGAAATAGTGAAATTCATACTGCATCTACATCTATGATTTTCTTTTTCTTTTTCGTTTAAGTGTCTAAACATTTTAAAATGTATATTTTTTACCAATTACAATTTTTTTTTAGATAAATTTATTAATCATTTTTTTAGATTTACTGAACCGATTAATTTTTGTCTACGTTCTATTAGTAACAGAGATATTGGTTTTTGTATAAGTGTAGTATGTTGTAATAATATGAAAGTTTATAATCAAAATGCATTTTTTGAAATGATTTTTTATGTACATATAAGGCAATGAGAAGCTAAGGAATGTAAGTGGACATTTTCAAGTTTTGAGTAAAACGCGTTTAAAGATAACATCCTAGGCAGGCTTTCATTGATTTTTTTCTGAATCATGCTATACAGAAACGCCAACCAGGGCTACTGGTACTATCTCTTGCCCCAAGACAGAGGAGAGGTACCCCTACTATTTGTATTGGATATCTTCAAATTTTTAATTTTACCACTTACATCCCTTTGCTTCTCAGTGCCTCATATGCGCACTTTCAAAAGAGAGAACTCAAAATATTCCCGCTTTATTTTTGTGATACCTTTGTATATGCATTAGGGTGGTCCTTATTTATATGGGATTTTTTTTTCGGAATTCAACAAGTGACGCCCCCTAGTTTTGTGACATTATAATAAAAAGTAACGTGTGCGAAATTTGAACTCGATCGGTCAATAATAACACGTGCCCCTAGGACGTTGAACTTTAACACTTTTGAGAATTTTCGCACAAATCTTCGAGTGTTTGCTTCTGACTCAGTTCACCGTTT